>NW_017307756.1:382478-403685 GCF_000935625.1 Nanorana parkeri
TATATATATTTATATTAAATCTCTTGAGTTGCGTGAACACCCTTGCTATGCATCCTCCCAGTGACATCTGCCATGAACTGCTGAAAAATGAGTGAAATATTATTTCCTGCTATGTTATAGATTTCATTGCTGAATCCTGCTGACAGTATGTTGCACTTAAATGGGAATCCTACAAATGTACATAGATAAAGATAGAAAAAAGCTTCTGGCCCTGGAACAGTTTTGATGTTTTATTTTCTTTACTTTGGTAATTATTCATACATGCTACAATCAAGACATAGTTTATGGATATATTGATTGCAGAGCACAGGGTCAGGAGGGACTGGAAGCAATGCTTATCAAGCACAGAATTATCTTTTGTCAGGCATGGTGAAGAACAGTCATGAGTGAACTGGTTGGAATACTAGACAAAACAGGGAATTGCCAGTTTTCGGATATGTGCATGAAGATTTGTCCAGTCAGCAGAGAATTGTACAGTTCATAAATCATGATTGTCAGGATTCTTCAGAAGATCTTTGAGCAATATATAGACACGTAATCAATTCTGTGCTGACTTTTAAATATTTCTGATTACCATTATGCGCAGTCATTGCAGGGCTACCTGCAGCCTTGCTGAGACGATGCATAGCACTAATTGTTAAACACTGTGCTACTGAGACAGTAAAGTGCACAGGGAATGTATATTCCTGCAATTTGTACAAATACCAAATATATATTTTTCTGTACTGAACGTATGTTTAGCATAAAATCACAGTATTCACGGCAATCAAGTCCTTAGGGTTACAAAAACTTAGTTAAGAGTTTTCTTACCCATGTTTTTTTTGTTTTTTGTTTCGACAACCACATTTTGAATACAAAAATCTCCCCTGTACATCAAATTAATATTTTCAGCCTCTTGGCCATCTGTTTCCAAAACTGTCCCTCAGCTCCTTTTTGAAAATACTGGAAGGCTTTTCCTGCCAGGTGATAGAGCCTTGCATGGAGTGGTGGCCAGATAACCCACCCTGTCTTTACTGGCCAAACTACAGACGCCTAACTAGACAAGAGTCCACTTAACTGTCACTTTTTTATCGCCCTCCAGAGCCTTTGGCAAAATTACAAGCACAATTTAGGGGGCCTACTCTATCATTCCTGGGACCTCCTGGGATTTTTTGTTTTTTTTTATCATTTTCACTCCTACAAAGTGCAAACCGATTCTAAGCCGCATACAGACACCAGACTGTTCTTCATACAATACAGTGTTATATTAGAAATACTTGTGACCTCATTTGCTATGGAGTCCTGTTTATTGTTGGTACACGAGCACCACAGCAAGGTTGACTGCCTCCTCTCTCTATCCCAATCTGAGCTCTGCTGTTTTGATGACTTTTAAGTAGCTGATACCAAATTTGGGCACTTGCATTGCTTGCACAAATATATACAGTACTGTGCAGAAGTTTTAGGCAGGTGTGAAAAAATGCTGTAAAGTAAGAATGCTTTCAGAAATAAAATAAAGTGTTAATAGTTTATTTTTTATCAATTAACAAAAGGGAAAGTAAATGAACAGAAGAGAAATCCAAATCAATATCTGGTGTGACCACCCTTTGCCTTCAAAACTGCATCAATTCTTCTAGGTACACTTGCACACAGCTTTTGAAGGAACTCGGCAGGTAGGTTGTTCCAAACATCTTGGAGAACTTAACACAGATCTTCTATAGATGTAGGCAGTCTCAATTCCTTCTGTCTCTTAATGAATTCCCAGACAGACATGTTGAGATCAGGGCTCTGGGGGTGACCAAACCATCCCTTCCAGGACTCCTTGTTCTTCTTTACGCTGATGGTAGTTCTTAATGACATTGGCTATATGTTTGGGGTCGGTATCCTGCTGCAGAATAAATTTGGGGATTTTCACACGCCTCCTTGATGGTATGACATGATGGATAAGTATCTGCTTGTATATCTCAGCATTGAGGACACCATCGATCCTGACCAAATCTCCAACTCCATTGGCAGAAATACAGCCCCGTACTTGCAAGGAATCTCCACCATGCTTCCCTGTTGCTGCAGACACTCATTATCGTACCGCTCTACAGCCCTTCAGCCCTTCAACAAACAAACTGCCTCCTGCTACAGCCAAATATTCAAATTTTGACTCAGTACAGAGCACCTGCTACCATTTATATAAATAATCTATGAATGAATAGCTGCATGAAGTCTTATATATTTCCTGGAGTTAAGGTTTAAATTGCGCTAGACTGATAAAAGCTTTAATGCAAAATTCTTGGCAAAAAAAAAATCTTAACCCTTGCTGTGGCCTACCCTGCTACGGCAAGGGTTAAGTGCTTGTTTTGTCTAGGGAGCTAAATCTGGTGTGACCACCCTTTGCCTTCAAAACTGCATCAATTCTTCTAGGTACACTTGCACACAGCTTTTGAAGGAACTCGGCAGGTAGGTTGTTCCAAACATCTTGGAGAACTTAACACAGATCTTCTATAGATGTAGGCAGTCTCAATTCCTTCTGTCTCTTAATGAATTCCCAGACAGACATGTTGAGATCAGGGCTCTGGGGGTGACCAAACCATCCCTTCCAGGACTCCTTGTTCTTCTTTACGCTGATGGTAGTTCTTAATGACATTGGCTATATGTTTGGGGTCGGTATCCTGCTGCAGAATAAATTTGGGGATTTTCACACGCCTCCTTGATGGTATGACATGATGGATAAGTATCTGCTTGTATATCTCAGCATTGAGGACACCATCGATCCTGACCAAATCTCCAACTCCATTGGCAGAAATACAGCCCCGTACTTGCAAGGAATCTCCACCATGCTTCCCTGTTGCTGCAGACACTCATTATCGTACCGCTCTACAGCCCTTCAGCCCTTCAACAAACAAACTGCCTCCTGCTACAGCCAAATATTCAAATTTTGACTCAGTACAGAGCACCTGCTACCATTTATATAAATAATCTATGAATGAATAGCTGCATGAAGTCTTATATATTTCCTGGAGTTAAGGTTTAAATTGCGCTAGACTGATAAAAGCTTTAATGCAAAATTCTTGGCAAAAAAAAAATCTTAACCCTTGCTGTGGCCTACCCTGCTACGGCAAGGGTTAAGTGCTTGTTTTGTCTAGGGAGCTAAAATAACTAAGTCCTGCTTCAGCGATGGTATGTCTCTTGGGGGTCCTCACTGGAACTTAGACCGCTGGTGTGGAAGGAGAGTGAGGTTGAAGGGGGCAGTCTAAGAGGATGCCGGGATCGTGGTTTGCGTAAGTATGTTATTTTAGCTCCCTAGATAAAACGAGAAAAAAAGTTATTTGATTTGCCCGGAGCTCTGCTTTAAGTCACATTACATCACTGCTGTTTCCATCAAGTAAGGCAATAAAACTCTTAGCCATCTTTTTTTTTTTATTTATTTAAATGGTACAGGGCATCATGGTGACTGACATTTTCAGCATTTTATCTTAACTTGACCTGTGTTTCCCTTTTTATGCTTAGTCATTTTTTTTTTGACATGTCACCAAAGTGCTAAATGCTGCCTATTTATGCTATTAGTTACACTTTAAACCATAGAAAAAGATTTCAGTGCAGTAATTGCCTCTTAACAAGTACAGTAATGCAAGCATCCAGTATAAATATTGGCATCCCTCTGTGTTTCTTAGCATCACAGACTGCCAAAGGGAAGTACCTAATTACTGCCTGGTTTATCAGCAGTTGGGAACCAGAGAATTTGAAATAAATAAATCGCTTTTACTATTGAGGAGTATGTGAGATGCATCTTTCTGCTGGGAGAGTTATCATATCTTATAGAGAGATAGTCCAACCACACATGAAATGCTGTAAGAAAAAAAAATATGTTCTGCTCCATTTTTGTTTTTGTGCTTTATTTAGAAAGCTATGTACCTGCCACCTTCTGGACTGTTGGCCTGTCATAAGTTGTCCTGTAGCCCTTTGTCCTCCAGGCACTGTACTATACAGTCATGAATACGCTTGCTCTGTGTGTAATACCTTTTGACTCAAGGAGTAGAAGTTCTGGGCTTTTTGTCTCCACTCGTGCTGTATACATGTATGCTGCACAATTTGTGTTTCTAGTTTTAAATTGTTGTGGCATGAAGCATTTTGACAGCAGAATTGCTCATAAGACAGCAAAATCACTCTTACACAAGGGGACCTAATAATCTGTTTGATTTTATAGTCTGTTTAATGTGTTAATTATTATATTGTATTTCTATATTTTTATTGTAAGAGCAACATTTATTTTTATTTTTTTCAGTAGGAAGTATTTAAAAGAATAAAAGTGTTTGAAAATATTTTAGATGTATTGCTCAGGTAAATCTAATACACTATATATAAATATTGTATTAACTACATAGCCAGCAGGGGGAGCTCCGGGCTATTTTTCACAGGTTCACCTGTCTATTCTTAGCTGTTCAGTTGTAAAAAGCAGGTTGACAGAGCTCAGTAGCTTTATATTTATACATATGCCAAAATATATCACAGCAGTGACTTATTTCTTCCCCCTTACCATTGGCTTTAATTAGAGAGATAGTCCAAAGGCAAACCACCTCTGTTGTAGAAAACCCATAATGCTCTATGACACTTGTGTTGTGCGTTAGTGAATGTTTATTTACATAGTTAGTCAGATTGAAAAAAGTCCATTGAGTTTAACCTATAGAGATAAGAGGAGAAAAAAGAAGAAAAACCTAAAACCTAAAACCCACTGGTGATCCAGAGGAAGTAAAAATAAACCCTATTAGGCAAAGTTCAATTTACTCCAACAGAGGAAAGATATTTCTTCCTGATAAGGCAATCGGATATTTCCTGGATCAATAATCTCTGATGCTTTATATACCTATAAGAACTCAATATCCAGTGATATTCTGTGCATTTAAGAATACATCCAGCTTTTTTTTTTAAACTGTTAACTGAGCTAGCTAGAACTAGCTCCTCGGGGAGTCTATGCCACATCTTCACAACTCTAATTGTGAAGAATCCTTTCCCCCGGTCCCCCCAAGCCAAATACTTTCTGAAAACACAGGACCTGGAAATTTAATATATGTTGCTATTGATCCATGATAGTCAGATAAATGTTTATCAAAACTGTATGCATAAAATACCCCAGTAAAATAATGATTAATGCTCACAAAAACAGCCTAACTTTAGAAACTTCCACTAAATCAAAAAGATAAAACTGAGTTAAGGTAAAAGTTAAAAATAAATATTTGTAAATTTTAAATTGTGACTTTTTGCGAACTGGTAAAGATCGAAGGAAGGCAACACTGTAATCAAGTGGCATATGCTAAAAACCTTGAGGATGGCTCCACACCTATGTTCTGGGAAACATCTGTTTGCTGTGGTGTGCTGCATTGCATGTGGTGTGCTGCATTGAATAAAAAGGTTTGTCATTTTTCATGCACTGTGGTTTGCTAAAAAAAACATGATACTGATAAGTGTTCATTTAGGTATAAGCCAAAGGCAGAAACAGGGAAGGGTCACAGGAAACAGTGAGTTTTGGGTGTCCCTACCACCAAAATAGGGGCGAGTTACATTATCACTAAGTGACTACCCAGGCTCATGTGGATGATTGAGTACGCAGGAAGTACTCTTCCCCCTCCGCTTCAGCGGTGCAATGTCCCTCGGCGTCCTCATGTTTAATGCACTGTATTAGACTCATGGGTCATTAGACCGCCAGAGAGGCTGCGGCGACCAGTCAGGCAGGACCAAGGTCTGGCTGAGTATATCTTTTTTATTAGACCAAAGTCATCACATAGCCCTTGCAGTGTGGGGCTAGACCCACTGCAAGGGTTAACTTTTTTATTCTACCCAGATTTCTTCTTTTAAAAAAATCATGCATGCTTGCTGTGCATTGTTAGCTTCCCCCAAGTGTGTAATGCCAGACTCTGGTCTACTACTCTTCCGCTCAGCACTGTTGAGATAGATCGGTGAACTAAACCTCCTCATCATGTCCACCAATCACCTAACAGGTAGGGGGTACAAACAGAGAGGGAATGGGCAGGAGTGAGTTTCCTCTGGTGCACTGAATGTTTGGACTTTTTAGAGCACAGAATAGTTCTTCCTGTGTACTCGTTTCTCCACAGGAGCCTGGAAGGTCAATTACTGATGGATGATGTAAGCAGCCATCATTCTGGCCGATTTTAGCAACAAATCTCAATTAATGTGTCAAAAAAGGTATAGCAATTCTATTTTGGATTTAATAGGTGTGCTAGGCTCATTGTAATACTGATTTTTAAAGCAAAGGTGCAGTTGTCCTGAAACATCAGTAGAATATGTCTTCAAAGTTAAATCTTGGATCGCCAATGCTATTAAATGAACATTGCAACTGCTGAAAGCAGACATTGGTTTACCTTGATTTACCTCAGTGTACCCTAGTTTTATATAATCCCTGGCAGCCTGATTCCCTAAGCTTTAACAGAGCTTCTGGCTGAAACTCCAGGCTCCTTCTACAGGCCTCATGCACACGATGTTTAAAGCTGCAGTTGGGGATTCCTGTGGCAAGAAACTACATATTCTGGCAGCTGGAACCCCAGATGTGTCCCTACAGATGCGGCCGCTGTGCCTGTGAATGACATGCTGACTGGCTGCATCTGTCAGTGGCTGCCAACATGTGATTGTCTATGGAATGATTACAACTGCATTTCAGGATAGTTGATTGTCCCTGGATGCAGAAAGATTGCATCCAGGGACGACAAAGCATCTCTCCCAATCTGCAACTAATCGTTCCAAATATATGATCTCGTTCCATAAACGATAATTTGCGAACAGCCATGGAGAGATATGGCCGCTTGCAGCCTCTCATTAACTTGAGTTGGCACAGCGGCCGCATCTGGACAGACCTGGGATTCCTGCCGCAAGAATCCATAGGTTCTTTGGTGCCACAGGAATCCCCAACTGCAGCTTCGAATGGCGTGTGCATGAGGCCATATGGTTCTGTTGACCACTTTCTAGGAATTTATGTGGGTGGTGCTTGGAATAAGGGAAACAATGTCTTGCATTTTTAGATTCAGGACCAGCGAAATATCTTGACCACCATAGAGCTTTAATGAGCATGTCGGCCAATTGTACTAGATTAATTTCTTGATAGAAATGAGAACCACCTAGCAGATAAGAGTCAATACAATTATGGTATTTTTCATTAGCTGGCTTCTCACCATTCACTTTTAATGGTCTTTCTTTAGGGTGTGGAATGCAGTATTAACCCCAGACAGAGATTGTGTGTTTTAATATGACTCAGCCCTGACACTGCAGTGTAATATTTTCCTAGATTTTTATCAGTGGTCATGCTACAGTTAACAAGATCTACCGGGAATTATTTTCCTTGGCGTATAGTCTCTGAAATATATATCTGGTAACCAGATACTGTCTCCTCTTGGGTTCAGTAACAGCAGCTGTATCACTGTTATGTGGGGGAATTCCGTAGCAATTGTTTGGAATTCCTGCACCCAGCCAAGCCCTAGGCTTGTGGTTACACAATATGTTATCACAGTGAATGCTGCATAGTCTGTTTTTAAGCTAGTCAAAGCGGCTCAGGAAAAACATCAACCAAAAGATTTGCATTTAATGGCAGAGCAGATAATTATGGCCTACTCATATGAAAGGGTCAGGATACACCTGGGACCAATGAACACATGGTTGTTTATTGATCTTTTTGCTGAAAGCTGTAAAATATTATTGTTTTTTTGGCAACCACAGAGAAGTGAAATGATGCTTCCGAAAATAAATGCAACATTGAATTCAGTCATCTCTATTATCGGACCTACAAATGGTGCAAAGGGTCATTTTGCTATGACTATGCATATAGGTCAAGGCTAGGACTGCCATAGACTACCAGCAAGAACCACACTTGTACCCCTCCATGAATGTACATTGGTGTGCATATACAAAAAATGCATTCAGGAATTTCACAACTGAAGTCTTAAATGTCCATTAAAGCTACAAAGGTAGAGCCTGTTAAATCCAGCTTTATTCTGATCTTCAGGAATGCACAGGGAGCAATTTAATGGATTGTATGGCGGCTGTAAAGACATTCAGATGCAGTTGTTATATACACCACCTACGCCTGCTTTTGTTCTATGGTTATAGTCCGATTAACCCAAATGATCTATGTATAGGCATCTTTTCATGCTTGCTTCTCAGCTCACTTCAGTGACTTAGTAGCTCTATCGGTGCATGTATAACTTGTTTACTATGTTCTGATTTCATAAAATGGAGAAAAGTGAACAATAACAAAAGAGGAGCTATTAAACACAACAGCAAACGTTTACCTTTCTTTTTTATGGAAAAGTTAAACAAGAATTCTGATTGGTTGCTATTGGCAAAAACCTCAACTTTGTTCACGTATTATTTTCTCCGGGTTTAATGAATATGCTCCTAAATTCTGTGTAACTGGGCAGAAAAATACTAATTTAGCTAACTGATTTCATAAAAAATACCTGTATGGCCAAGTTTAGGCTCAAGTTGATGGGCCTGGTAAATGTGGCAATCCATCAATCAATAGGTATGTGATCTACTCTGTATAGCAACCGTGTTCTATATGCTGTAATGTATCCGCAAGTCTAGCTTTTGAAGAACTATTGTTGTTTCTTGTAATAAAGGTAATAGCACAGTAGGCCATATTGTACATAAAGGAAAGTAGTGCTGAGTTTGGATTCACGAAAATGGAACGTGTGAACGCATAATAATAATGTGTACGGTTTCATGGACCATACAGCTTTTAATGCTGTGTATTCTTTTTCTCTGGTTCCTCTGCACTTGGAGAATAATGCTGTTTATGTTCAGTTACTTTGCTTGTGCTGCATGTAACAATATTTTTAGAAATTGAATAAAAGTTAACTGAGAGAATGTAATACATGTGTTTTCTCATATGTACATTTCACTGCTAATAATGTGGAACCGAGAACATTTGTATTCTTTGTAGTGTATTGTAATAGTAAATTCCACCCTTATATTTAGGATGATGTGGGCCTGTAAAAAAGCCTTTTCTATGTTTTCTAATGGTAGACATGTATTCTGACTCCGATCGTTGTGATAGCGAAATATATCCCTTGCTGAGACCTCTATGCCTGGCCTGTATAAGCAGATATACTCACTGCGGACAATCCTCGTCAGATAGCTGAACTCGTCAATACCGATTCATTCAAAAGAGGTGTTTATTCTTTAACATCAGGTTACAGCAGATAATAGGAACAGCAGTTGAATGGTGATAGTATTGTGCGGTCAGAAAATGATGCCTTTCCTATGTACTGTGCAGATTACATGTGTGTCCTTGTTACATGTGGCTAGTAGCTGTGGCCATGACACAGGAAGTACTGCACACAGAACTTGTGAAGTTACTGGAGTGATGCTTGAGGAGTCATGTGCATTGTCCTGGGTGCTTGCATCAGTGGATTCCTGCTCGTCCGAGCTGTTGAAGGAAATCTGGTGTGTAGTCTTACCAGAACAAAACACACTATAATAAACTCTATCTAAAACAATGCTAATATTAACTGAGGCTATGCATCTCCTACGCATCTCATATTCTATGCCCCTATTGGGGCGGCACAACATGTTTAAATCTCTAAATATAAAGGGCTAAATAAAAAAAACAGAAACCCCAAATAATTTGTTGTCCTTTTCTGAAGCTCTGAAGTCTGTGGAAACTACACTATATTGCCAAAAGTATTGGGATTGGTGTTCCGTGAAATTTCTTTGCTACTAAATATTCCACGGTCAACTGTTAGTGGTATTATAACAAAGTGGAAGCAACTGGGGACAACAGCAACTCAGCCACGAAGTGGTAGGCCACATAAAATGACAGAGCAGGGTCAGCACATGACGAATCATGCTTCTCTGTCTGGCAATCCGATGGACGTGTCTGGATTTGGCGGTTGCCAGGAGAATGGTATTTGCCTTACTTTATTGTGCCAAGTGTAAAGTTTGGTGGAGGGGGGAATATGGTGGTGGGGTGTTTTTCAGGGGTTGGGCTTGGCCCTTTAGTTCCAGTGATGGGAACTCTTAAGGCATCTGCATACCAAGACATTTTGGACAATTTCATGCTCCCAACTTTGTGGGAACAGTTTGGGGATGGCCCCTTCCTGTTCCAACATGAGTTCACACCAGTGCACAAAGCAAGGTCCATAAAGACATGGATGAGCAAGTTTGGGGTGGAGAAACTTGACTGGCCTGCACAGAGTCCTGACCTCAACCCAATAGAACACCTTTGGCATTATTAAAGCTGAGACTGTGAGCCAGGCCTTCTCATCCAACATCAGTACCTGACCTCACAAATGAGCTTCTGGAAGAATGCTCAAACATTCCCATAGACACACTCCTAAACCTTGTGGACAGCCTTCCCAGAAGAGTTGAAGCTGTTATAGCGGCAAAGAGTGGGCCAACTCAATATTGAACCCTACAGACTAAGACTGGGATTAAAGGTCATGTGCGTGTAGTGGCAGGTGTCCCAATACTTTTGGCAATATAGTGTATGTTGTATCTGTTCCCTCCTTCTGTTGACATCCATGACATATGGAGCAGGAGATACACAGCTTACTGCTTTTTTACAGATGTTCAGAAACGAAATCAGGGTTACCTTACCTGTTTAGATTTTAATAGTGAAGTTCTTCTGTAAATGGTTGCACGAAAACAACCACATATATTTTGGCTAAATCTCCTAGCATAAATATGGAAATCCATGTATGAGGAATACAGTACCAGCTCACCAAATTAAATGGCTGATAAAAATTCTGCCTTACTCAAGGTCTATTGCCACTAGAACTTGGACGATTACCAGATGCCACAGGGTACACTGTTGTATATTGGACAGATTTTGGAACTCCATAAATCATTGATACAGATCTGGCCTTAAGACTGAAGAAGTCTGTACAGCTGTCATACCTTCATCTTGAAAATGTGACTGTTCTTATGCTACTGATGACTGCGCTGACTTATGGCATGTTCAGTAACTGGAAAATGTATGTTACATGAAAGGTCTCTGCGATCAGTCTACTTGAATGTTTTCAAAGGTATATTTTGGTTGTATGAACGGTCTTCCAGTATTTGAACTGATGAGGACCAGGTACTTCAAGAACCTACACTTTACTAAAAGCCTGTTTTCGTCCTGCTGGTGGTTCTCAGCATCCTTGGACATTTTAGCCAATTTACAATCTAGAATCATTCACTTCATCTGGGATCCCTAAAATATTTTCACTAATTCAATCAATGTAGATTAAGGGAGGGCACAGTAAATCACGTTTATGGCATCTTAGAATTTTTTCATAAATGTTTTTGGAGCATCCATCACATATGTCTTCAAATTTTCAGCGCTGAATTCCTCCTCAGCACTTGCCTTACCTGGTTCTCAGTTTGGTTTACCATTGAAATTAAATAGTGCCACAAATATTATAATTTATATATAATGTCATGGTATTGGTGGAAAGTTTTGACTTTTGGAGGATTAGAATAAAAAATTAAAGTCCAGTTTCCTGAGTCAGTGAAAGGATGCTGTGCAAGCTGTGTCTTGATTGATGAAAAAGGTAAAAATGTGTGTTGCTGCCTTTTGCTACTACTGTGTACCTAATAAAGAGACTATATCTGATTATCCATTTTGTTGTATATGCCTGCTGTATTCCCGTTCTTAAAACTCTGTCTCTGCTGTGCATTGTCCTCTTTTTCTGTTAAGAGGTTTGGGGAAAAATAGCCCCGGTTGTTGTTCCCCTAAGAATATATTCCTAGAATTGCAATGGAGCATGAAGTTCTATTAATTTTAGTGATAAATATTAATTGGCCCTTCAGTCAGTTTTCGGCAATGCTTTCCTTCTTACGCTGAGGTTGCATTTTGTGAAGGTAAAATAAAATCACAAAGACGTGTTTCCTGTCGCTTTGAGACAATTTTGTTTTTGTTTACCGAACTGTTTATTTTTTTCTGTGTATGTATTTTATTCCCTAGTCTATTTGACAAACTTCCACTGAAACTAGCAGAAAACCAACTGTCTATGATTCTATCAGTGACATATCATTTATTTTGCTGCTGAACTTCAGCCTTACCTTCAGTCTTGCACAGTTATACAGGATACTCTCCAACACTGAAATTGTTTACTCTGATTTCACTGCACAATGCAAGCTTCTCACTGTGTGCATTAGAAGATGCAGCAAGTCAGAAAGAGCCCGCCTCATTTGTTGGCTGGAGAATGTCCAGCATCATCTAGCGTTTGTCCCTGCCCCGCCTCTTTCCATTCATTGGATTTTAGTTCTTTCAATCATGGAGACTCCGTGTCACATGTGGGCATTACCTAATGTGTTGTGCATGCAAATACAGTCAGCCTAGAAACACCACTCTTCCAGATTGACATCCATATCAAGACTTGTTGATATCTGGGTCTAAAATGAGGTATGTGATACAAACAGAAGGGTTTTATTTAAAAATGTCTTTAGTATGTTGGCAAGGGAGGAGGAGGCAAAACATAAGCAGATTAAACTTCAGCTTTAAGAGTTAATTTCTACTGGTTACAAACTTATTACAGACTACTAATAAATCTTCCAATATGGGCACACTTATCCGAAAAGGGGATTTTGTTCCCCTACTTTCTGAATGTGATCCAGTTCACAGGAACAGGATCAGAAAAAGTGAAGCGAGTGGTTCAGTTTGATAACAATAGAGTGAGGCAGGGTTGTGTCACCAGCAATAACGCCTATTAACACATGTTCATGTGATAAAATAGGCCAAATTGTGTATTTCCTGAAATGAACTATTGGAGTTTAAGAACTTTACTACATCTTTGAGAATGTATCCTTGTGTACCACCAGCAAAGTGTAATTGCATTTCCACCTTTGTAAGTGATTAGCATTTTTTGTGGTAATGTAGAGGTGCAGTGATGATGTATATGTGTACATTTTCATGACTCACATTTTAGTCTGTGCTCATTTTGTTATGAAGTTTTTTTATTAGGCCTGAATCCTAGAAATTCAAAACTTTCTCCACAGGAAACTCAGTCTGACACTGGGGTTGGATTGTAAAGCAGGCTGTAAACAGCTCTCTCCCTACCTGTGATTCTGTGTAACATGGCCACTAAACACGAGCTCTGCCTTTATACACAATACACTGTCTCCAGGGGGGGAACTCGCATGTAATATACACACATTGCTTGCAAAGCACAGAGGTGGCCATTTTCATGGGGATATAAACAGGAAAGTCAACAAGGTACGTAAGTTTGTGTTCTTATACAGCAACTGCATATGCCTTCTTGTACACTGCTGAGGTATTTAAAAAAAAAAACCATGCCAGTAAAGGTGGAAATGGGCTTTAAATCCCAGCTCCAGATTCTTTTTTTTGTTTTAATTCTGAAAACGTTAAGAAAGGGTTACAACAGTGATGGTCAACTTAGTAAATAGAAGGATCCTCAAAAGTCTGGAGGACCACACAGAAGGTCAGTATTTTGCTAATGTTAAGATGAGATCTAGACAGGTTTGTGCTGATAAAAAATTAGCACCACAACAACAATTTCACAGGTTTGCCCCCAATAAAGTTGTAAATTACATTGCCCTTGCTTACACAGATGTTTGATGCTTACGTACTAAAAGCATGTGTCATCAAGAGCATCCAAAGTACTTTTTGGGAGCTGCGGATTAACGGGTAGATGGTATTTTTTACCTGATTTCTCTTTTTGAGGTAGGGGGTTGCCTGGATCAGGTCTGGGAAAACCTGGTCCACCCTATGCAATGTTTATAGCAGTGATCTCTTGTGGAAGAAGCAGAACTGGGCTGCATCAGCTCTGCTGTAGACTCCAGACTGACAGGAAGAGCCAAGACATTATATCACTTTACATCACCTCTGTAAACATAGAAGGAGAAGCATTAAAGTGATCTGTAGTAGGCGTGGAAGCCCAGGAACTAAACTGATTTCAGTTCCAGTACTAAAGCCTGCTGGATCCACTGACACTCAGTGTGCAGTCTGCTGTGTTCCAGATCTGATTTGAGGTTTGGAGCACAGTGGGTCGCATACTGGGCACCAGGAAGTTAGAACATCTGAGAGGTTTTTAAATGTTGCTTTATTAGGCTCATTTTCCATAAATTTCTGCTCTTTTGGGCAGAGGCTGTATGAGGAATCCCAGTGGGGACATAGACAGCATTTCATATCTGACGCAGGTTCTAACCCTTCCTCACTCTACTAGAACATTTGTATTTATAGCTGTGTGTACCCTCATTGGGAGAATTCCCTCAACTTTCTGAGCTGTCCCACAGCATTCACATTGCAGGAAGTGAGAAGAAATCTCCCCAACAAGGACAAAGCAATAACAATCTTAGTTTCCTAAAAAGTAAAATAAAAATGGCCGCAGCTTGGCTTTATTAAAGGGAATGCACATAGGTTTTGGAAGTCTATTTTGTACATATTTTTCTCTTGGCTATTTTGGTGAGGACTAAAATAAATCTTTTCCCCCCAAAAAAATGTCAGCATTTTATGAAGTGCATATGAATATGAGGAAGGCTTGTTTCCAGCCAGCAGGTAAAGGTTTAGGCTCCTTTTTAGAAGTTTTTACTTCTACCCATTTTGTAGTCAAATGTCTTTTTGTTTACAGGTTTCATAGCTTAAGCTGCACTTTACACACAGAACAGAATGAGTAAAACCAGTAACTTCCATTTTGGGTGTCTGTCTACAGGCTCAGCAAAAAAAATGGAGGCAGGAAAGTTGGCTGCTTCTATAGGTGAGCTTTGCCCCCGCAGAATCCATTATGCATTAAATATTGCAAACACATGGTGAAGAGAAATAAAAGAACAGTTTAAAAACTTCTAAATAAAAATGAAGGTTATATTCTGTTGGTTTATTCTGTTGGTTATAGTACAAAGTTGAGTAGAAAATATTTTGGCCTGTATCTGGATATTTAGGTGCCACACCCCTGGTAAATAGTATGCAAAAAAATTTCTTTTAAAGAAAGAAGTGGGGTTTTGAAAGCACCAGAAAATGACAACAATTTGTTTGGTCCACTTATAGGTTATAGTACAAAAATGGAAATAGCACATACAAAAAATACAAGCTGCATCGGTAGCATCCAGTTAATCCAAGAAATTCCTCTCGGCATTCTAAGAAAGATGAAAAACAATATCAACAGGGCTTACCCTGGCAGACTTTAGTTCTTAAGTTAAGGCAGCATTTAGTGTTAAGTCTCCATTCACACCTGTACTATTTGAAGCACTTTAGTCACCACACAACAATGCAGAATAAAGGTGGCCATACACTTTACAACCATCGCAAGACCTTAGTCTTGCGATGGTTGTAAAGTACTTTAAAAAACTTACGATCTGCCCATCATGGACAGGCAGATCGTACGTGCGATCATCGGCTGAGGGGCGGGCTTCCGATGACCGCAATGCTAAACGGGCAGTGTGCGCGTGCGCACACCGGCCCGTTCGGCATTTGTCTCCCGAGCATCATTTTCTAGCATGCTCCTTAGACAAAAGACGTGCGACCGTACAGTAGAAACGGTCGCACGTCTTCATTCACACTGCACGATTCTCGTACGATCGCAGGATTTCCCGCGATTCTCGTACGAGAATCGTGCAGTGTATGGGCACCTTATGAGGAATTCCATTATTTTTTATGGGTGGCATTCACACATGTGTTGCACTAGAGTGCAACTTAAAAAGGTGTAGGTGTTTATTTTGGTAGTGCATAGTGCATTGTTAGCCCCATAGCCTTAAATGGGAGCAAATAAAAAACACATGTAACATGCATTCTCGAGTGGTTTAGTGCATAACAAGACCCCACCCCCAAGCAACTCTTTATTTTATTCCACGTTCATTGACCAAATCCACAACGCATAACACATGAAAACAATGCAATAAAATGGATTAAATTGTGTAAAATTGTTGTGTGAAAATGCAGAAGCACAAGTGTGAGTGGATGCTAAAAGATTTTAAGTCAGTGCATTTATGCAAGTTGATCAAAAGTGCCATGTAACATTAGCAAAGGTATCAAAACAGTAGAAGTTGCATCTCCAAAGGTGTCATCAATTAATGCTCAAATACACCACAATAATTGGTAATCTAAATAGTTGGAATTTAGAATCCGATCTTACCACCTTTGGCAATTACTGCAGACTCTGGGTAAGAGTGGTTTCTAAATAATGCTGTTTTACCATTTATTTTGTAACCCGTGGCCAAGTATGCTGTAAGCATTAATTGATGACACCTATAGAGATACAACGTCTACAATTTTCATACCTTGTGAAAACTGCTGACTTTAGAATGACTCATTGCTCTTCTGCTTGCATACACGCACTGACATGTATTTACAGATTGAAGCTAAATGCTGTGTTTACTTCAGAACTGAGGTCTTCCAGGAAAAGAGCTATAGACGTTGTTTTATTTTTTTCCAGAAATACATTTTAAGCTAAAACCATTATAGTATCTTGGTGCAATAAGTGAAAGGCGGGGAAGGGTATCTAACGGAAAAGGAATCTAATTCCCTGTTTGACAAATATGCACATATACGTTTTGCTTTGCTTATCATACTCTGGTTTTATTCAGCCCATTACTCTTTGTATGTAAATTAAATGTAAATTCCATCTGCCTCCACACATAGTAGTTCTGAACAATAGTCTAACACTGTCTCCTAATCAGATTTTATCAGCTAATTATAGGCTAATCTAATCCTCACATGTCGAGGGAACCATACATGTCACAACTTGAACAGGTTTGGCTGTGTACCTTCTTGCCTGAATGTGTTTAGGCCATTGCTATGTATGTGATGGAAGTGCTATGGTAGAAAACCTCTAGTGTTTTCTGTAGCTAAGGGTCATCTTTGCACAGGCATGGTCAATTGTTGTTGCCATTGGGGAAACCCGAACTGAGAAATGCCTTGCAGCCATTCAGGAAACCCAAACTGAGAAATGCCTTGCAGCCATCGCTGGAGCCTATTCATGTAGACTGGGAGTTGCTGAAGGGGATCAGCAGTGCTGTGGTGCAATTACATGTAATGTAATTACAAAACAAATGGTCATTCTTTTAAAACATAATATTCCAGTTAGATTTTACATTGAGAGAAAACCAATCTTTTATATTTTGGATAATTTCATTTTGCATATCATGACTCACTGTGCATCGAGTATTAGGCCCCCTTCTTGTGGGTGGTGTCCGTTCTGATCAACAGGGGATCCATGAACAGGTCCCATGCTGAATCAGAGCAGAACAGAACATATGTCTCCTTTGTGACATATGTGTCAAGTTTTTTTCCTCCATATTGTGTTTGAGAAAAAAAGGAATCTTAATGGACCCATGTTAGGTCTATGGGCAGACAGATGTACGGACATGAATCCTTATACTCTCAATCCGTCACGTTTTGGAAAAGGATGCAAATCGTTTTTGCCTGGCCATAGACTAATATTGAGCTTCGGTTCAGATCCACCTTGAAAACTGACAGGCAGGTCTGATCAGACATGGCCGTGTGAGAGGGAACTTTGGCAATCATCCACTATACAGCTTTCACTAGAGATGATGTCACAAATTGTACAGCTAAACAAATAAATGACAGAGAGTACTTGTGCATGATGAATGAACATGGCATGGCCATTTAGTTTTTATAGCTTCTTTGATATTCTGATTAGGGCAAAATCATTTGAATGGATTTAGGTTCTTTTTTGCCATTTAAATCTGCCATCAAAGGGCATGTATTTTCTGTTTCAATTATAGAAATATCTTCTCTTGTATGACCTCACACGGGGATGTGCATGGTCTCTCCCTGTGTGCAAAGTTTGTGGGAGATCTGCCATACTCTGGAGAGAAGACCAGTCCTATTCAAGAAAAAAAGAAGGGTCACTGTATAACCACAGAAATCTTCCAACGTGCTGAAAAGTCCCTGGATGGGATAACAAGCACTTAGGACCACTCCAGAGTCAACCCGTAGGGCTTGTTCACACCATGTCCGGACCATGTCTGGACCAGAAAAGCATCCCAATTTATGCCTATGGTATTTCTGGACTCTGTTCACACCAGCATAGTTGGTTACGGTCCAGACAATAAAAATACTGCTGGTCTCATTTTCTCTGGTCTGGAATGCACTGGAACGCATAAAAAATGCATACAAATGCATGCAAACGCACTGAACTCCACCTAAGGGCTTGTTCACACCAAATGCAGACCAGATCTGCATGCGTTTCTGCACACGCAGTGCATTGGGTTGTGCTGCGTTGTTTGCTGCTTTTTTGATGCGTTCCGGGTCGTTTTTGGTTAAATAATTTTTTTAAATAAAGTTTAGAATGGGCTTTGAGTCCAGGGCGTTCCAGGGCGTTTGCGTGTGTTTTGATGTGTTTGCATGCATTCCAGAGCAGGTAAAATAGGGCTTGCTGCAGTTTTTTTACATGCTCTGGAACTGAACGCTAAACTAGAGCCCAAAATACCATCGGAATACATTGGACGCAGTTTTGATCCGGTCTGTAACTGCTCTGCTCTGCTCCTGGAACGCGCTTGGTGTGAACAAGGCCTAAAAGCCCATTTTAAGCTTATAAAAAAACACTACCGGAGCGTGGCAAAATCGCTGTAAAATGCACTGCACTGCATTTGCAGATCTGCTCGCGATCTGATCCGGACATGGTGTGAACATAGCCCTAACCTGCATGATACACCAAAGTGCCTGCATCACTTTGCTATATTAGGCTATGTTTGGCTAGTCATACATCAATCATCAGTTGTCTAAGATTTTCTAAGATGTTAAATCGCTGTGGCACACACAAGGAATTTCCGAAAGTGACACATCCCATTTTTCTAATCCTAGCATGTAATGATCTGCTGCATGTCTACTTAGATGTAAAATGGAAATGTTCTCTGGAACACAGACACGATGATATGCATTAGATCACAGTTTTATGCTATGAGGTAGTTACATTTAAAGAGTGCTCATTAGACATTTAAATTAAAACAGTAACAAAATGATAATTAGAATATAGCAGGTCATCTTGCCGTAGTCATTTTAATAAGGCTCATTAGGAGGTTTGAAAGAGAGTTTAGAATCACAATCTGTTCCTGGTACACAATGTTGTTTGTGTTTGATACTTCTGCATGCATTATTCAGTATTTTGCATCATCTTCCTAGCAAGGGGGAAGCCGGTTGATAAAACAACATATATGGTAACTTTGTATGTTGGCACACCTGTTTATACACAATAAGGAGAATATTTCACATGAATGGACCTGTCGCTTTACTACAGGTACCCAGAGATAATAGACGATTATTGTCTTATCTCCCTGAAATCAGTAAAATCCAATAATAGGGCACCTTGGGCTAGCGACACTCTAGTCATTGGCCAGTCCAGATTTTGTCATTTTGCAGAAAGCTTAGTTACAATGTGCTTAGCTTGGTTACAATGTGCATTCTGCTGCTTCCGGGAAAAATGTGTTGCATTTGAGGTCAATTTGTTGTTTCGGATCAATTTGGGACACAGTTGAGAATAATTCATATGGACTTGTATGCAGGTGTAACAGCAAAGCAACATGGTGCATGATAAAAACAATAAAGAGTGTAATCTGTTCTAAAGATCCAATCCAAAATTAAAACCTTTCAGGGGAATTTATCAAAACTGGAGCAGACAAAATCTGAAGCAGCTGTGCATGGCACCCAATTAGCATCTTTCTTTAATTTTCAAATCTTCACTAAACAAACTGAAGAGAGAAGCTGATTGGTTTCCATAGCCAACTGCTCCAGATTTTGTCTGCTCCAGTTTTGATAAATCCCCCCCCCGCTGTATTTTACATCTTTCAAAAATGCTTCTCGAGTACTGAAGCACAAGTACATGCGAAGGAAGCCATGTGTACACTAGCCCTTGTAGGACTGAGCAAAAAGCTGACTTTTTCTTTCTTATCTCTAAAAGCGTTGGCAATGCACCAACATAAACACACAATAGTGGGTCCCTAGGAGGTATTTCCCCTAATGTACTATTTAGGGTTGCCACATGTCCAGGATTCACCCGGACAGTTCGGTTTTTGAATGCTGTGTCCGGGTTTCATGGCACCAGGAACCCGGACACAAGATGTCAGACAGACGGCGGCAACCAAAATTACGATAGGGGCTACTGGCCCCCCACTGAAAATAGTCTCAACTGTGTTATTTACATATTAATGGGTGATGCCCATTACATATGAATAAGCCACGGCTCATTAAAAAAAATACAAAGGGCACCTCCCTGAAATGAGACGGAAACCTCCCTGAAATAAGGTTTTGCAGGTTGGGATGTCTGAAATACATTGCATTTTCTTTATTAAGTGTATATGTGGGGGCCTCACGTTTGAGTTTCACCTAAGGCCCCATAAAGTCTAGAGCCACCTCTGACAATGCCAGATCTCCCCTTTATGAATGGAGCATTAGTATATATTTATCAGAATTTGTTCATTAGATAAACATTTAATTCTAGCTTACTCACAGCTTACAACAGCTAGCATGCATTAGGCACAAAGAGCGATACTACAGACATTTTATATATTTGTGAATCATCATGAATTAGCAGCAAGAAATATTCTTTTATTTTCAAAAGATAATTTAACCCCTTCGTGACTGACGACGTACAGTGTACGTCGCCAGCATCGGGGCTGTTTAAACAGACTCCAGTATTTCTTTTTGACTTCCCAATTATCCAAAAAGCATGGCGGTTAGGGGCGGGGTTGCATGGGGGGGCTGGCTTTTAATGTTTTTTTTTTTGGTTTCCCAGAGCCCTCCTCTAGGTAACTACATAACCCATATTTTCAAAAATGACTGTATTCCTGTTTCCCTCCAAAAATGTAAAGAGAACAATTTTTATATTAAGTTTAAATATTTTTTAATTTTTGAAACAAATTTTCAGTGTAAAGATGGAGTCCAGGTGTCCCAGTATCGGTTTAGCTCTTCTGTTTGGTATGTTGCTAACAAAGCTCGATCTGTTGAAGTGACTCCATCTTCTCTGAAAGAATATTGTATTTATCTGTGGAGAAAAAAATGCATTAACATTAGTTCATGAATTCAGATAATGATAATATAGCTACAATTCCCACTATGGTGACACTTCATTATATAAAGTAAGTGAAGTCACCTAAAGGGGGAATATGAATCTAAAAATAATTGTGTGCTATTGTAAGTCTCTATACATGTAAAATGCCATCATTATCTTGCAGTTCCTCATAACAGCCATAAGGGGGCAGAATGGAGAATATATAAATATAACATTTATAATATATAAAAAAAAGGCATTGAATAATGAAATTAATATTTATCATGCC
>NW_017307757.1:0-1288 GCF_000935625.1 Nanorana parkeri
TCAGGGTTGAAGGGCCACTATTCCAGTGTCGTTCAGGGTGCTTATGTTCGCTGTGGATGGCTGTCTAGGGATCGGGCGATGCGGAGCTCCGTCAGACTGCGGCCATCTTACTCGGCAGCCTGGAGGTGCCTTTCTTAATTCAACCCCCTGGAATGATGGCAGATAGCAAAGAAGCTATTGCTTCCCGTGCTATCTGCAGGGTTTTTTTTTTAGTATTCTGACAGCTGCTGACTGACGGTGGCCGGCGGCTCCTCCGAAGTCAGAAAAAAAAAGACAGCAGAGAAAGGTTTACTCTGCTAGATAGAGCAGAGTAAACCTTTCCGGCAAAAAATGTTTCTTTCCCGAGCGGCCGGAAGCCACTATTGAATAGCGGGAGACTCCCGGAACGTCTGGGGGAGTTGGGATGTCTTCTACCACCATATGAAGTTAAAGTAGTATGGTTTGTCTAAATATTTAGTACTTTTCTACACAAATATTACCTACTGCTAAACTGCAGTGTTGCAGAGAAAAACAATCCCCTCCAGTGAAGCTAAAAAAATTGCAAGAATTTTATTAAACAATATTGCAAAAAGCTTAAGTCTCCGAATTCATTCATTTTTGCAAATATCACACCAAAATTGAAACCCCTTTTGCAGCAGTGCCTGCAATTAGACTTTAGGGAAAAGTAGTGAGCAATTCATGGGCTCCACCAGCGTTCGGCATCCAGGGCATGTGCCCCGCTTAGTGCCACAGGTCACAAGGTTGCAGTGCTATTTTTTTTCTTTCACAACAATTTTATTAAGACTAAAGGATAACAAGAGAAAGGTGGTCACTTCCAAAAAGGCTAAAACATTAGAAATTAAAGCGTACATATGCAATAATAACTGAGCACATATAAGCCACCACCCAATCAAAAGGTACAAACACAATACCATAGATCCCTATAAAGAATCACAGATATAAGGAGTGGCATTGAGGAATCTAAAGTACCTTATGCAAAAAAGAAAAAAGAATAAAGCTCCCCTTTGTCCTACCAATTCCAATGGGACAACCCAAGTAAAAAACAAAAATCACCTCAGAATGGAATAAGAAAATCATATAAAAAGCAAAGATCAGAGAAGGTAGTGAGAGCTAAAGATGTAAGCCGTCAAAAAATGTCTTTAGTTTCATTACGGATGTTTCATTTTTCAGCATTTGGGTCGGAAATTCAATTCGTTTTGGCATTCGGATGAATCCAAATTTGTATTAATTTATTTATTAATTAATTAAAATTAATTTTATTAATTTATAAATCATATTTATGAATGGA
>NW_017307757.1:2549-7992 GCF_000935625.1 Nanorana parkeri
AACATGCTGAGCATGTTCGGCCGACCCGAAGCCATGTGAAGCAAGCCGATGTACGGCTGAAATCAGCCGTACCTGCCTGAAGTGAATAGCCGAACCGTGTTCGGCTCACTTCACTTGGGGTGGGTTGTTCACTCGGCTGCCCTCGGCAGCTTAGTGAATAGACCCGTAAATGTTTACTTTCTTTGTTTTTAAACTTTTGACAGTCTACAGAAGCAAGAAAAAACAAACAAACCACGGTGTGGTTCCCCCGGCAATTCATACCTTTAGGTCTAGGAGGAGTTTTAGGGGGGACCCCAACAACACCTTTTTTAAAAAGCATGGGGTTCCCCCTAACATCCCTACCAGACCCTTGATCTGGGCATCAGCCTGGTAGGGCAGGAAAGGGGGGGTTGAGCGAGCAGCCCCTCTTCCCTGCACCATACCAGCCACATGCCCTCGACATTGAGAGGGTGCTTTTCCAGGGGGGAAAAGCACCTTGTCCCCATGCCGAAGAGGACTAGGGCCTCTTCCTCACCAACCTGGCCCGGTGGTTGTGGGGGTCTGCGGGCAGGGTGCTCATCTGGGTGCCCCCTTTAATAAAGGAGGCATCTAGATGTTGCCCTCCCCATCTTGAATGAGTAAGGGGTAGTTGTAGCCCTACTCATTCACCAAATACAGTAAAAAAAAAAGTAAATAAACACACCACACCTTTATTTGAAATAAAAATTCAACACAAGTTGTTGAAAACTCTGTTAAAAAAAATTATGTCAATCCAGTGTCGATCAGGTAGCCCAGCTATGTAAATTGTCCCAATTTTGTAATCCCAATGTCCGGTGACCTGACACAAATAAAAAACACCCACCACTTGCTGCCCAACAGAATGGCATGCAGATAAGCCCCACCTGCCTGCAGACCCACACAACCATCGGGGCAAGGTTGTGGGGAAGAGGCCCTTGGCCCTCCCAATACCGAGGGCATGTGGCCTGGTATGGTGCAGTAGGAGGCATGCTCCCTTGCCCCCCCCCCTTTACTGCCCTATCAGGCTACTGCCAGGATCAAGGGTCTGTTAAGATATTTTAGCGGGCACCCAACACTTTTTTAAAAAACTTTTTTGGCATTGTGGTCCCCCCTTTAAATGTCCTACCAGACCCAAAGGGGTTTTGCATGAATTGGGGGGGCACATGGTGTTTTTGTTGTATTATTATTATTTATATGAACTGTGAACAGTTAAACACTTTAGTGTATTCTGTGACAGCTGTCAGCTTCTTTATTTTAATTTGGGATGGGAGTCCGGAATGTCAGCAAAGAAGCAGAAAACTGTTACAGAATAACACACAGCTCTCAGCTTCTTTTTTTTTTTTACATTTTGTAACAACATTCTGATACTTTGTTGATATTCAGGATATGATTTCTGAATGTCAGCAAAGAGGCAGAGATGCTGGAGAGCTGTAAATGACACACAGCTCTCCCACTATATTGTTTTGTTCCAAATGACATTTCGCATTCGTTATTTCTGTCATTCGGAAATTTGGATGCATCCAAATGTCAGAATTTACCAAAATTTATACGAATGTCGACTCGGAAAGAAACTAAATCGCACATGTCTAGTGAGAGCAAGAGTAAAGAAAAAGAAGATGTTTATTTTTTATTTAAGAGTTCACCACTGTGATCTCTGACACAGGCTTCAGATACACTGGCTCTATCTTAAAGTTGGGGGAGGCACCCCAGGCTTCTCCTTGGTTTTGACATCTCATGACACAGCCAATAGGAAATCTGGGATTTTTGCTGGATGGACAGTGAACTGGCCCTTTGTTAAAAAGTTTGGGGACCCCTGCTGTAAGCCAGGTATGTCAAACTCAAATAGAACAGTGGGGGCAAAAAAAGTGTAATACAACTTTAAGGGCGCTGCATCTGTTTAATTTCAGAAAAAGATTATAGCACTTTGGGAAAGGACTTCATAGTAAGATTTGCAATTTACAACTTGGTAAGCAACCTAAGTCATTAGGTATCTGCCTTAAGATACCTTAAAAAGGGGTCAATTCTTGAGTTAATGAGCAAATTTATATATGGAAGTGTAGCTTGTGTCAACTGTAGAACAGTTGGGTACTTTTTCAGTAAAATTCCGAAACCATTGAGGGCTGCAAGGAAGAATAGGGCCGTGTTGTGGTCCAAAATACACATGTTTGACATGCCTACCCTGATCCATACTGATTTTACTTAGTGGGGTCCACTTGCTGTATGTTTCCAGCTAATGAGTGGAGTTTTCTTCAGCAATAAGCTGATAAATGAACACTTCCCCCTTCCTACCCCTTAAACAGAAACATGTTTTTGCCCAATGCAAAATAAGTTAGTACAACTATGAATAGATGGCTTGATTGTAAATGCACAGCAGATGGCACTGTTGTGTAACTGTTACTCTTCATTTTAGTGCATATTATACAAGGGCTTTTTATAATGCACACAGCTACAGTCCCAGTACCTAACAGGACAGAAATAGAAAGAAAAAGAAATTTGTGAAAAGTCACAGGTGGAAGCTGTATTATCTGACTTGCAGTCCACAGGTTCATTTTGGTGCATAAAAACCCTGTGGTTAATATCACGGCCTTGAAACTAGTGAGCAGGTCAAAAGTCAGAGAGCAGCAGCCATATTTTGAATGTGGTAATTCTTTCATGTGCTGCTAGGGTTTGCTCTGAAGTGATAAATACAATTGTTTCCTATGTGTTTGTTGAAAAGATTGTCCCCAGGACAGTGAATAAGGGGAAATCTCCAGAAGATACCTTACGGGCTCATATTTCAGTTATACCTAAAACAGGTAAAGGTAGTTCTGTATGTTCACCTTTTAGGCCGATATTGCTATTAAATGTAGATCTTAAACTATTTACAAAAATTTATGCGGACCGATCTCTTCCACATATAGCAAGTATTATACATTTGGATCAGGTAGGATTCTTGCCTAATTCGGAAGCTAAAGACAATACGACTAGAGTCATAGCCGCAATTCATTTAGTTCATCAGAGAAATATACCAATGTGCTTTCTCTCTACAGGCCCACACATGCAAAAGTGGCTAAATGCCCTTTATTCTAAACCATTGTCAGGAGGTATCGTCGGCCTTAGCCGTGAAGCGGAACCCACTGGCAGGAACGGGCAAAAGGGTCCGAAAACGAAGTACAAAAGGAGCAATCCAAAGGCGAAGTTAAAGTCAAGTCCGGGTCGAGGCAGGCGGCTAAGTTCAAGAACGGGAAGGCAGGCCAAAGAGTCAGCAACAGGAAGTCAGATGAGGGGTCAGGGAATGGCAGCAGTAGCAAACACAGGAGGCTAGGCGATTGTACCATATAGGTAGATTAACTCCTAACAAGCCAGGGCTCTGACTGGGTTTTATACAGTCCACTCCCTGGTTGTCGAGGCAACCAGGAGGCTTCTCCATCTGGGAGCCAATGGCATAAGGGAAAGGGTGGAACGTGTGTGCTGGGAACCTCTCCCAGCAAGGCCCACACCAGACAGCACTAATGGGCGTGGCGCGCGCCTCCTGTCCACCGCGCGCGAGCACCCACCGCGCATTTCGCACATGCGCACCCCGCAACCCTGGTGCCAGGAATCCTGTCGGGAAGGAGACCCCGTGCCCTATGCCGCAATTGGCAACCCCGAGGAGAGGCGAGACGCCTGGTACCCTGACAACCATCTGCAGCAGTTCGTGCTAATGAAGCGATATCATTTCCCTCTCTACAACAGAACTAGACAGGGTTGCCTGTTGTCTCCTTTAATATTTATACTCATGTTAGAACCATTTTTACGCCAGGTGAGGGTTAAATCATAATATATCTGGACTTGTAACAACATAAAGTAGTGGCCTATGCGGATGACCTTTTGTTTTTTTCTCACACATCAAGAATTATCTTTACCTAATCTTATAAGGGAAGTGGATCGTTATGGAGAATTATCTCATTTTAAAGTTTTTGGTTTTTTAAAATCGGAAATACTTAACATTAACCTCCCTGTAACTAACTTTAAGTTTAAATGGGCTACAGACACTATTACATATTTGGGAACAAATCCAACAACAGTTGAGATATATGAAGGCTATATTTAAAGCGAATTTCCCCCCTTTAATGTGATCTATTAAGTCTGACCTTCATAGGTGGTCTAAGGATTCGTATAGGTGGTTTGGCAGGAATGCTATTCTTAAGATGACCATCCTCCCTTGGGTACTATACCTCCTACAGACAATACCAGTTGCAATTCCATCTATATTCTTAAGTTGACTTTGAACGGCTTTTATTATACTTGTATGGGCAGATAAAAGGCCTAGGCTGAAGCATACTCTTCTTTCATATTTGAAGTCTTTTGGGGGCATTGCCTTCACTGACCCATGTAATTATTATATAGCCATTCATTTTTCCAGGCTTTTAGATTGGTGTAGTTACTCCATCTTTAAACTTTCGGTCTCATTAGAACAAGAGTCAACTGAGATTTATTTTTCTTGTTTACCTTGGTTGCCAAGGCTACCTCTTAAACCATACTGCATTCATCCATTATTAGGCCCTACTCTAAAAATTGTGTGATCACCATCTCTTATAACAACTTTAGACAGTGACAATTGTCTTATGATTCCCGTATTAGGCAATCCTGCTTTTTCCCCAGGTATATTGGAAAAGCAATTCTTAGGGATGAGAGACTGAGGGAAATTTAGATTCCATGAGTTTGTGACCCAAGATGGATTACTGTCGATGAGAAAGTTCTCAGTGCTTTCTTCCCCCTTTTTACTTAGATGGCAGATACTTAAATTATCTAGCTTTTTACAAATCCTTAATAGAAGATTTGTTGCCACAATAATACTGAGAGGAATTGTAAATGGTATTGGTGGTATCATACTGTTGTGAGAAATATTGAATGTATTATTTGAAGTCAAGTAAGGAGAAAAAAGTTGGGTATCTTTGTAGTGTTCTATGATATGAATACAATTGTCATTTTAATTAGGTGGCCAAGCAACAAAGTTGCAAGGACACCTCTTGTTATTGTGCTGATTATTATTATTATTATTAGGTGGCCAAGCAACGAAGTTGCAAGGACACCTATTGTATCTGTTCAGATTATTATTATTATTATTATTATTATTAGGTGGCCAAGCAACGAAGTTGCAAGGACACCTATTGTATCTGTTCAGATTATTATTATTAGGTGGCGAAGCAACGAAGTTGCAAGGATACCTATTGTATCTGCTCAGATTATTAGGTGGCCAAGCAACGAAGTTGCTAGACACCTTTTGTATCTGTTCAGATTATTTTTAATATTATTATTTGTATTATTATTATTAGGTGGCCAAGCAACAAAGTTGCTAGACACCTATTGTATCTGTTCAGATTATTATTAATATTATTATTTGTATTATTATTATTAGGTGGCCAAGCAACGAAGTTGCTAGACACCTATTGTATCTGTTCAGATTATTATTTTTATTATTATT
>NW_017307757.1:8371-20820 GCF_000935625.1 Nanorana parkeri
TTGTATCTGTTCAGATTATTATTAATATTATTATTTGTATTATTATTATTAGGTGGCCAAGCAACGAAGTTGCTAGACACCTATTGTATCTGTTCAGATTATTATTTTTATTATTATTATTATTCCGCCACTTTTTTCAAATGCCTGTAACAAGTGCTCTGTAACTCAAAAATTTATGAAACGCTGCACACAGGTACAGCACAGGGCTCTGCAGAGCTTATTATAATATAAAGGTCATAGGTCACATGATGTGGCAGCCATCTTGGTTTTTGTGACGATTTTTGTGAACTATTCAGAAACCTGAATCTCCAGAACCGCTAAATCTACAGATGTGCAACTTGCTCTGTGAGCTTATGCTTTGCGTTGTTGCCACATGTGCTCATTATAGCTCTATTGGTCACATGGTTTGGCAGCCATTTTGGATTGCACAATATTCTGTCAACAACTTTAACTCTGAAACCATTTATCAGAATAACTCCAAACGTTTCACATATGTCCAGGGCGACCTCTTCTGCCACTGTTGTAGAAATATGCCCGATCCCACAATCAAAATGGCCGCTGCAAGCCAATCATGTTTAGATAGTGTTATTATTGTTATGGCCTTTTTGTCAAAAGCCTGTTATAAGCTCACTGTTACTCACAAACTGATGCAACTTGGACCAATGGTAGAGCTCTATGCTATGGCCAAACTACAGATCTACAAATTGCTGTGTATAGTCATGGTATGATCTGCATTCACAACTGATCATTACAAGTCAATTGGCCACATGGTTCGGCAGCCATATTGAATTGTGTCTAATTCGACAAATATTTCTATAATTTTGATGATCTTTTTTTCAAATGATAATTTTCGCCACACCGTTATGTAAAAACTCATGAAATTTGGAACAATGGTACAGGACTGTGCCGTTTTTAAACCTTGGAAACATAAAGGTCACATGCTCTGGCGGCCATCTTGGTTTAAGCAAACCTATTTCTGACAATTTCCAAACGTCTGTTTTTTCATGACCGCGAAGGCTACAGATATACAAATTAATATGTCAGGATATGTTCAGCTCTGCAATCATATATGTTTATTACAAGTCATGTGACCACATGGTTTGGCAGCCATTTTGGATGGTGCAATATTCTGCAAACAACTTAAACTCTGAAACCATTTATCAGAATAACTCAAAACTTTGCACATATGTCCACGGCTACCTCTTCTACCACGGTTGTAAAACCAGGCCTGATCCCCAAATCAATATGGCCGCCACAAGCCTATCACTTTTTGACATTGCATCCAATTGCATAAATGTGCATTTATATCACTAGTGAAGTATGTTAAACGTGTTATACATATGATAACTCAACATCATAACTGCCAAATACAATATGGCTTCCAGAGGTCACCAAGGTCGGCGGCCATTTTGAATTTGATTTTTTTTATAATTCATGAAATCATGTCCTTTTTTTTATCTCTCTAACTACAATATGTTCTCATGTGCCATGACCGCCTCTACTGCTTGGCCACCTTTATTGCTGCTTGCAGCTATGTTTAGGTGGCCAAGCAACGAAGTTGCAAGGACACCTCTTGTTATTGTGCTGATTATTATTAGGTGGCCAAGCAACGAAGTTCCTAGACACCTATTGTATCTGTTCAGATTATTATTATTATTCCGCCACTGCTTTCAAATGCCTGTAATAAGTGCTCTGTAAGTCAAAAACTCATGAAACTTTGCACAATGGTGCAGACCTGTGCTCTGCTGAGATTATTTCAATATAAAGGTCATAGGTCACATGATGTAGCAGCCATCTTGGTTTTTACGACAATTTTTGCAAACATTCAGAAACCTGCATCTCCAGAAGCGCTAAAGCTACAGATGTACAACTTGCTCTGTGATCTTATGCTTTGCTCTGTTGCCACATGGAGTTCATTATAGCTCTATTGGTCACATGGTTTGGCAGCCATTTTGGATTGTGCAATATTCTGCAAACAACTTAAACTCTGAAACCATTTATCAGAATAACTAAAAACTTTGCACGTATGTCCCCGGCTACCTCTTCTACCACGGTTGTAAAACAACGCCCGATCACAAAATCAATATGGCCGCCACAAGCCAATCACTTTTAACATTGCATCAAATTGCATAAATGTGCATTTATATCACTAGTGAAGTATGTTAAACTTGTTATACATATGATATCTCAACATCATAACTGCCAAATACAATATGGCTTCCAGAGGTCACCAAGGTCGGCGGCCATTTTGAATTTGATTTTTTTTTATAATTCATAAAATCATGTCCTTTTTTTTCTCTCTCTCTAACTACAATGTCTTCTCATGTGCTCTGACTGGCTCTACTGCTTGGCCACCTTTATTGCTGCTTGCAGCTATATTTTTTCTTATTGTTGTATAACTTATTGGCTTAGAAAAATAAAGCATTAAAAAACAAATATGGGAAAATTTCTAATGGAGCCCCAAACAACAGTAAAACCCAACCACGGTACTCATTCTTCCCCACTCTATACAAAACTAAAAATAAAAGTTTTGGCTACAGATACACTTTAACTACTTATGTGCCAAGGACATAGACCATGTCTCAGTCTGTGTGCAAGAACTGTTGACAGCAGTTTGCTGCATTGATCATTGTTGGATACAATGTAACCTTTTTTTATATTGTAAATACAGTAGTTGTAGCTGTTACATGCACATGACAGGATTGTTTGTCATCTGTTTTGTAATTTTAGGGGCAGCCAATTAAAAGATTTTTATTTTAACCCTAATCAACCTCAATTAACTCTAATTCACTGCTTATCATATAAAAAGAACACATTACATTATATATACCATTGTTCCACAAGCAATTAATAACACTTGCTCTTCTCAGCAAGTGTTGATCAATGGTGCACAGCTGTGCAGACATGTTGGACACTGTATAGACCCAGCCACTCTCATACAGAGAGCAGCATGTACCACAGATTTGCAACCGGAGCGGGCAGAAAAAGCATCACCATAAAGATTAAAAATTGGCACATGTGTATTGAATTTTGCTGAATTGGCCAATATTCAATCCGTGGGTTGCCCTGCTAGCACCACTCCTTTTGACAAATGCAAATTTTTCAATCAACTTTTGTCAAAGCCGGGTGGAAAATCTGTAGACCAAGCATCGCTGTTCAGTTATTCTGACAGCCATAGGTTCCGACTGTTAGAATACAATAGCCCAGCAAAGGAGATTTGTCCATCTGTGCAGTTTAGTGTGGATGGAAAAATTTAGTGACATTTTTTTCTTCAACCCATGGGGCTGAACAAGAAAATTCTTATGGTGTATGGCCAGCTTAAAACTGGACAATTGAAGCTTGTGAAACAATTGTAAACGCTTCTGTCCTTAAAGCATATCTCTAGCCAAAAATTTGTTTAGGATTTTGGATTGACTAGGATGGATTGAAACCTCTGTCAGGTTGTTATTGATGTCTGTGTCCCTACTGGGGTGGTTATAACTCTCCAGCCAGCCATTGCCACTAGAATGAAAATTGATGAAAAATCTAAGTTACAGATGTTACAGCAACAGGCGGTGAGGGAGGTATCTCCCAATTCAGAAACCTGTTCTGGTGACTACAGTGTCAGAAGCAATCCCATGTTTCTTTGTGGTGATTTCCTTTAAATTCCTGTTCAAAGGAGACAAGGAGAACTCCCTGATGGGGTACAGGCAGCAATAAATAAATCTGAATAAAGTGAAGTCACTTTAAAGATATTATGTTATAAACTGCAGTGGACACATAATAAACATTTATAAATATATGAAGTAGTATGCATTTAGGCATTGTTCTTTGCAATGCATTATCAATTCAGACTGGCTATGTGTGAAACATAATGAATTAGGAACAATACCAAAAGACCAGTCAGAATTTTTTTTCAGTATTTTTAATTTAGAGCAAAAGTATTTCCTATTCACTATTTGGACCGCAGTGAGTAAGTTTGTGTTTCCTCCATCACTTTATTAGCAGGTTTCATATTTACAGAGGTGAATATTGTCATGTATAACACAGAGATTGACCAGGGACATTCTTTAAATATGCTAGCATGCTTGCAAGTGTGATTTTAAAGGGTTTACCATGTTTTAATGTGCTTGCCATTTCCTAAAGGTCCACCTGATCTTCATTCTTCATTAAAACTCTTGTGGACCTCAGTATAGTGTTTTGGTTGTTGAGGTCCTGTTTTTTCCCAATGTGTATGGTAATATTAAAGATGCTAAACAGTATTGACACCTACCCCTTGCTGGAAAATCTGTAGGAGCGTATGAAACCAGTAGGAGTAGGGCAAAATAGAAATAGAAAAATGTACATAGGCACCACCCTTTTTGGCAGTGTCAGCTGTGACAATACTGTCATTGATCTAAACATAAAGTATGGCTAAATTTAAGTAACGCTAAACTCAGGAGATGAATCTTAAAAATTAAGTATCTTATTTAGCTATCTTAACTATTAATAAAAATGTATTATTATACATTTTTTTTGTACTGTACTGTACCTGTTGAGCCAGTGACCTGGAACAAGCAATTGCAAACTGAAATGTTTGAACTCTTGTTCTGCATACTTCCAGGTTAGTGACTAACTAGGAAAGCAAGGATCAGGATGATGGCCTGAGAGCCTACGCCTTTAACACAATTCTTCTGTTAGGTGAAACATGGAAACCTGGAGTACACATTCATAGGAGCCTGTACCATTGCATGGCATACCCTTTATTAGCCAATACTGTATACTGACATAAACCTCATAAGCCTAGACTGTATACTGACACAAATATAACAAGTCTGTACTGTGTATTAAAATCCACCAAAAACCAGCAGAAGAGGCTCCGATTTTTAGAATTACAGAAAGTCTTCTTCTTATTCCTTCCTTAGGATCTCCACAAACATTGTATAATAAAGGATGTGACATTGTCTGCACTGTATAGAAAAATGTAACCCCTCCAACAAGATTTCAGCTTGTTTTTGCAGTGTGCCTTCATTACAATGCAGCCCAATGGACATGGTTTGAATAGGCCCTAAGGGCCGCTTTGCCTACTCGCCCCACACAGCTGTGCCCCCCCCCCCCTTATTGCGCCCCTGGGCCTTTATGGAGGAATGGGTTGCCTCCCGCTGAACCTCCACCAAATTCATACTTTGCTTTATATGCTCCAAGATGGAGGCTCTCATAGATTAGAGTTAGGACCACACTACACAGAGGGGCCTTGAAGAGGCAGTGTGGCTTCCACATATTTTTCAAAAGTTGTGCATCTAAAACCTCTGGTCTTAACCCTAATGGACAATGTAATTTTTTTTGTTTTTTTTTGCAATGGTTTCCCCCTACACATTTTGAGGGTCAAAGGATCCCATACTCCACAGATATGTTAATGCGTGTCAGCATACAGCCATTCCTGTCAAATTGAAAGAGTATGCTATGCCAGTAAGTATTAGTTACTAACTTAGCCCACAGTAGCCTGTCATTCTCTCTTCCTTCCATCAAAGGGGAGCTCCTCCACACTATTGTGTGCAGGGACAACCACAGACCTTAATCCAGCCCTATATAGTACAAAAATAATGTGCAGGAAAGAATTACTGATGATGAGAGCTTTCATTTTTAAAATGAATAAGTGTTACAACACCTCCACCTCTTTCAGATCGTACACATGATACCATTTTTCCAGTTATGCTATTGTGAAGTTGGGGAGCTCACAGAGCACTCATACAGAGTGTTTTGCATAACACAAAAGCTTTTATTTTCCACTTGCAGGGCAGCCACAAACGCTAAACACAACTATACGCTTATCGTCAGCAAACTCAAAGTAAAAGTCCAATTCTTCGGCACAGATAACACAACATAAATGTGTCTCACCGACTTGTTGTAAAGAAGATTAACCCCTCTGGTGGCCCTTAAGGGGACCACAACCCAAACAGTGGCGAAATATATCGTCCGTCAACAACCCAGCCTTGCCGTCCTCTACACTATATATAGAAATAACAGACTTTACCAACTTAATTTGGCATGCCTTCATAACTGGTTCAATTAATTAATTGGTGTTACTTCTGACAGGAGTTCTAACAATTCTAACAATTGTTTCTGCAATTGTGCTTTTGCAGTGTAGCAGTATGTTGCACCCACTGAGATCTGGTGGTATAAAATGTTCAGCTGTTTCCTAAGAGGTAGCATGTCTATGACATCTGCCTTAGTGGAACGCTGCAGGACCACTAGCATGTATGATGTCTGTGAAGGTTCTCATTTATCCAGGTCATGGTATAGTGAGTTGTTGTTAGTTACTTTCAACTGGAGTTGTTTATTAACATTGAAGACATTTCACACTCATCTTAGGGTTCTAGTAAGTGAACGATTATCTTATATGGGTAACCCTATCAACCTAAGTGTTTGTATAAGCAAAACCTTTTTTTAAAATAATACAGTAGGGAAGAATTAGAAGCACTGTTCACTTTTTATTGCTGTCTGTGTACCTGCTAGCGAGATTCACCCTCTCTCTTTGTCCTGTAGCCATTATCACCAAGATAATGAGTATTGGAAAATCTAAAAATCTTTGAGCTAGCACTAGAAGAAAATGTGATGGTATACCTTCCAATGGTGAGATCTGCAGCCTGCAAAACCCCCCCACAGATCCTGCACAGCCCCCCTGAGATCCGACAGACTGCTGGGTCTCAGGGGGTCTCTGCAGGATCTGTGGGGGGCTCTCCCAGATCTCGGGGGCTTTGCAGGATCTGTGGGAGGCTTTGGATCCTGCAAAGCCCCCCACAGATCCTGCACAGTGCCCCTGAGATCCGGCAGACTGCAGGGTCTCAGGGGGTCTCTGCAGGATCTGTGGGGGGCTTTGCCAGATCTCAGGGGGGCTGTGCAGGATCTGTGGTGGGCTTTGCAGCCTGCAACCCCCCCACAGATCCTGCAAAGCCCACCACAGATCCTAGCAGGTAGGTTAGACGGCTGCTTGCTCCTCGCTAGGACCCGGGGAAGCCCACGCAAGCGACCGTCTGATCTGCCTGTTTAGAGGTCACCACCGCTGCCTGATTGTGACCGGCCCGACTACAGAGGCGACCCAGGACGTTCGGGTCCCCCGTGAGAGCCGTACAAGGCCGTAAGGCAGTGATGTTGAACGTTTCTTAAACCCGAGCGCCCAAACTGCAATACTAAACTTATTTTCAGCGCTGACACTTTGAGATAAATAAATTGATTTTGCGTCGCAGTTTGGGCACTCGGGTTCAAAAAGGTTCGCCATCACTGCCCTAGTGGATCCTCACTTTTTAAAATGAATCAGTGTTTTTATAGTTTTAACAAATTCTTAAGTGAGTATATAAATCATTTTAAAGTTGTTTCCAATAAAACTGTTTGTCAATCAATCAATAAAACCTATCACAGTGAGCTGTCTTTGCTGACCACTACTTATGAAAATGCTAGATGCATGCTGACACTTTAATCAGCCGCTGATCTGGTACAGTTTAGGATTTCTTGGGTTACTGGTGCACACATGTTCCAGGTCAGTGACACAGACAGTTATGAAGCCACAGGCAGCTAGGTAACTAGCAATTTTCAAAATCTGGAATGGCTTCCCGATATTTATTTCATAACAGGTTTTGTCTTATCGTTTTAGTTCACATTTAGAAATGTTTCAAAACCAGAAAAATTGAATTGGTAAACCAGAAATAAAAAATACATCACCACAAACAATGCTTTAGCACAATATTGCACATTTTTGTTGTAACAGCATAAAACATAGAAAGCAATATTTAATATTTATAACATAATTACAGTCATCAAACAAAAACTAATCCTTATCTGACATAATAATATTTTGTATTGTTTCATTTAAAAAGGTAACAATAGACATTCAGCATTGATCAATGATGGACTACAATTGTGATGTCTGTGTGGCACAGATGTTTATAGCAAAGGGGACTGAACCATCATAATAGAGATTTACTTAACAAGAATGCTCATAAGATACAAGGGTACCTGGTAGTTCACTGAGATTACTTGCTAGTTGTAACTCCATGCTATCATTCTTGCTCTTACAGTATATTCAACCATGGTTTATACTAGTTATGCACGCATGGATTGATCACTCAACAATGGTTCTTTGTCTACTAGTGCAAGGACATATATGTTCATATCATATACAGTTCAACACGCAATCAGGAGTGGGAAAGTTTGACAAATTAAAGCCTTTGTGACCAGTGCCACAATTGTGTTGAGGAATAGCAACCTTTTCAGTTGAAAGAATCCATTCTGATTAGAGGCTTGTCTTCATAACCGGCTGAGAGTATGTGCTGCAATCTTAAGTAGGGTCCACAGGAGGTTAGTTACTACAATGTTGTACTAAACAGTTAGTGGCCAGGACAAGTTCAACAAATTGGAATTTGGATTGGTTTGCAGTACAATATTGCCACTCGCAGGTTCAGAGCTTGGTTTCTACTTAGAATGCAGACCTTGCAGGAGTTAATGGCATCAGTTTCTCAGTCTCTTGTAACATTGAAATAGTCTCTTAAAGTATCCAGCAACATGGTAGCAGCCTTTCTCTTAGATTACATCTTGTGATGTAGTAGCTCCTTCTTGTAACTTGGCAGTCTCTCAGAACATAGTAGCAGTAAAGGATGGCTTAGGCAGTTTCTGCATGGAGGTAGCGGGTACAAGTGGATTCAAAAGCCTATTGTGGTTGTAGTTGCAGTTCGCAGGTTGGGGGTACTAATACTGCTAAAGATGCCGATCCAAGTCAATGTCTCATCTATAGTTTTGCAAAGTAAAATGGGCAATTACACATGGCCAGCTATAAAATAAATATTTATAAAGGCTGTTGAATCTATTCCCCTGCTGAGTGGAGACATTCCTGTGTATATCTCAAAAAACAGAAAATAGTGTTCCTAATTTTCATTTGAACATTGTGTTAAGCATGAAGTCACCTTTATTTAAAGAGCTCATCTGTCACAGCCGCCTAAGGCCCCTTTCACATGCTTTCAGCTCTGATCAGTAGGATGCGTGCATGGATTCCCTGCTGATCAGAATAGATGTCACCTCTGAGATGGAGCAAAAAAATTGAATTTTTGGTCTAAGGGGAATTGGATGTAAACGGACATGTGTCAGATTACCCCTGACCGGCACGATCAGGTCCGCCAAAACCGAACTCTGATTCATTTGTTTTTCCGGACGTGGAGTTGGGGGTAATTGCATGTCAATGGATGCATGTCTGTGTAAATCCGGCTGCCGATACACTAACGTCGGGCTTTCGATCAGATCCTCCCCAAAACTGACAGGCAGACCTGATCAGAATACCCATGTAAAAGGAGCCTAACACTACACCACCCTAGAAACCACATACACAGAGTACATAAACATTATGACTATTACATGCTACTTTCTTAAGTTTATCACTTTCACTCATATTTCTGCAGATGTACTGTATCTCAAATTGAAAGTTTATATGATATGGGAGTTTTTGCATAGCAGTTTATTAACAATAACGGAATGGCTATTGATGGCGATGCCATAGAGAAATTCTATCAGAGCTTGACTGTGTGGATACTGTTCAAAGATTCTTTAGAATTCCAAAATCTTTTTGCCAAACCAGTTGTTTGATTTGGCTTTTTAGACTGCATTCCTGGTGGTTTTATCCCCAGTATATACTTACATCTATAGCATTTGACGATAGATCTGTATATACTTCATCATTTTCATGAGTGGCAGCATTCTGCACTGCCTTCTTACCCTCTTACTTTTTTACACTTTTTCCTTTCTTTCTGCTTTCTTTTTCACTCTTTCTTACTGGCCTTCTTTCTCTTTGTTTTCCAGTACTTTTATGTTCATTCTGTTCACCTATTCTGTATATTGGTTTAACCTCATGGTTCACTTTAAGAGTATAATTTGGAAGACATGCTTGCAAAATTGCCTTTGTGTCATTGACATGATTGTTATATATAATCAGGGCTATTCACAAAAGGGCGAAGAGTTTGGAGAAGGTAGGAGAAGGGAACAATCTAGGACAACATAGCTGATTTGGAAACATTCTCCAATTCAGCTCACTTTCCAGCTCAGCCATGTTGTCCTAGATTGTTCACTTCTCCTGTCTTCTCCAAACTCCTCACCCTTTTGTGAATAGCCCTGAATGTGTTCACCTTGTTGCTTTCATTGACCTTTGCTTTATTCGCAGCCTTTTCATTGTAAAAATGATTGTGCAATAAGTTTGTCTTTCTAAGAATTGTATTGTCTCCATTTGTCTTTTTTTTTGTTAAAACTAATTAACTCAATTTGAACAAATATAATGGAATGAACCATTTAACTTAATAACTTTTGTTAAAAAAACTCCAGGGGTTGATTTACTAATGGAGTAAAATATGTTCACAATGAAATGTGAATTTTTACTTAGATTAGTGAATCAGGTGAAGTGAAGTTGCACATCCTAAAGAATACCCAATTATGTTTAAGGAAAATGTAAAAAAAAAAAACAGGATTGTCACTTGCACATTTATTGGATGACCTCAGCACAGCTTCACCTTATTCACTATGCAAAGTAAAATGTCACTTTGCTAAGTGAACAGCCTATACTCCTTTACTAAGTAAACTCTAGTGTGCATAGCAGGCTTGCTGTGGTGCCTTAACTTGCCTTTCCTGCTCCCGTCTGCCCTACAATCTATTGCAATCTACTGCATCCTCTAGAAAGCCATTTATGAACACCATACTAAAAGCGGGTGTCTGGAAACCCAGACCTGGTGAATTGCTGCTCAAGTATAGAGCAATGCATTGTGGGAAGGCAGGGAAAGCGATCACTCCATCTGTAAGTATCAAGATTTTTTAGGCAGCTGTAACAGGGATCAAGGTAGCAAATGGTAACAGGAAAGGTGAGTTAAAGAGACTCTGTCACTTTGGCCATTCAGAACGAAATGATAGAGTATCGTTAAAGCCTGTCCCTGGCACACTATTTAAGCACCATATTGGATGGTGTGATAGATTACACAGAGTTGATACAGTAATTCTCCTCACAAGACAGAGTCTGGTCACTGGCAGATAGGCCTAAACACTGTATCTTGGGTGGAAGTCCCATACTATCCCATACTTGGAAATGCTGGGCATTTTGCAGTGGTTTAGAACGAGCAATAGAGCAGTGAGGGAGTGCTATGATGGTGGATCTAAGTGGGTTGGAGGGTAGGCTTTAAAGCTACATTCAAGTGACAAAGTGTCTTTAAGGGACCAGAAGATGTCTGATATTTACTGAAAGGAGGGAGAAGTATTTAGATTTCTTTTTAACACAGTTTTACTTTAAGGATAGTTTTGCATGAGAATTGATCATGTAAGAGCTGATGATGAGTAGGAGATACTCTGATCCTGTTACATACGGTACAATACGATATCAAAGTTAATCATGCTCTACCATGCTACACCTGTACACAGGCATGCTACACTCACTTGCTGGAACAATGGACCTTACATTAGATTTTAATTATATCAAGGTAAAACAAGAATATTTTTAAAGTGCAATATATTATTTCCAGTATTAAATTGTATGTGCATATATCTTCATCTGAATATGTGCTATAAAAACATGGTAGATATTCATCCAAGTATTCAGCTGTCCACATATGTGTGTATTTCAAAGTTCTATACAGGATAAGAGTGGTCACCTAGAAAGAGAAAATTTCAGTTAACATTCGCTAACAGGTCAGTTTTATATACTCTTAGCAGTGTTTTCTCAATTCAAAAATAGTTCCCACATATCAAAACATGATACCACGTATAAAAACATGTAGCACTGCAAATAAAATGTTTTGAGTTGTAAAGTTGTCTAGTAAGGGGAAAAAATTATGATTTTGGATCTTTGTTATTCTATATATGTTTTACGTTATGAATGCTTTGCTATTATTATTTTTTTTTGTATGTAAGTATTTAAAACAGGGTGCACACTGGTGCCATGAAGTATTAAAGGTTGCTAACAGCAGTAGCTGTTTGCCTTTAGACTCTGTTTAAACTTCTTACAGTGCAGAAAGGCGGGATGAGTATGTTTTTAAACTTTTTCTTTGCAGGGTTGCTTTTGATTCTAATTTTTAGAGTGGAAGTGAAGTCAATAGAATACAAAAAAATTACTGGGCATTAGGGATTTTTGGCAGAAGACACAAGCAAAGATTCCTCTGCCAAAAAAAATCTTCCTCTCTCCTTCAGAGATTTATTATTTTCTGTGTATACTGTACAGTGCATCTCTAAGATGCTGTAAATGGATTTGGTCTTGGGGAGGATGTAGTTCCTGTGGGCACATGCAGGAGTTACATAGTTACATCATCAGTGGCCACTCAATGGTTGAAAAGGATGCCTGGGTACCAATAAGTAGTGGCAGTGGAGATGGCGGTGGTGAGGGACAGAGTGGGGGACCGATAAATCCAACAGGGGAAGTGCACATTTATAAGGTAAGTGTGTCCCTAATGTGCAAGCATGGCCAAAAACTCAAAATA
>NW_017307757.1:20847-23785 GCF_000935625.1 Nanorana parkeri
ACTTACTTATTTAATTTATCATTGGATACAACTGTGAGCTTTGCTTTGCTTATTACATGTATGAAATGAATATTGTCCCCTGTGCAGAATTGAGCTTAGTCTCACATAAGTGATTTATTTTTTAATGGTGTTCTTTCCTTGTAACACAGTTGATTTCCTCTTAGTCATTTCACAATTGTTGGTTTAGCATAGTCAAGCACAGAGTGCCCCACATATCAATTAAAAATAAAAATGAGAGTGCATATACAGGAAATAGAACGTCTTCCTGGGTTTTTTTTGGAGTAATCTACTCTTACGATTGCTAATAGAAAACACTGCTTAAACATTTACAGGAACTCATGGGGCTGCTTATCTTATGACTTACTAGAACGGTATGCTTTTTATTGAAGTGAAAGTAAAACTGCTTGAGAAAACATTTTCGTTTTGATGCTCATAGGTCAAAGAGTTTAACAACTTCACGTGACTGATATTTTGCAGGATCTCCTTTCCCATTCATTTCAAAGACCACTGAGTAATGACCACAAGGTGCCAGAAATCATTTGAGTCAGAAATGTTTGAGTTGAGGATGAATAGGATCACGTACATAAATTTGCTATGGTCTGTGTTGTAATTTATCTGAAGATTAAATACAGACTATCTGGAAATAACTATTAGCTAACAGGGAACTAACATGATTCAAAGTGAAAACCGTTCAAAAAAGTTGAAGTACTGGAGATATTTCAGAGTGTTGTGTCCAGTAATTTCATGGTCAAGAAACCCCACTGTAGTTTCTGATAAATGTTATATCTACAGTTGAGTACATATGGAGCAAATTTTGGCCGATTAAGCAGGAATTGGCCGACATTCGCTCTGTTAGTGACTCTATTTCCTCTAAAGTAGTGGAATATTAGGTCAGCTTTTGTCAACGGAACATGTTGGAAACTCCCCGGCCGGACGGTGCTTCCAACCAATCAGCTGCAAGCACCATTTGGGTGTTCTGAGTGCACAGAAGAAGATTAGTCCATTCACGCTGTTCAGTGTGGATGGAGGAATCCGTTTTCTTTCAGCCTGCAGGTTGAATGGAAAAAATATAACAGTGTATACCTACTTAAAGTAGTATTAAACTCTAAAACTTTTTTTTAATATTGAATCCAGATCAAACAAATATATATTACCCAGCAAAGTATTTCTTTCATTTTTTTTTCAAGCACTTATAGTCATCATGTTTCTGAACAACTGCTTCCAGCTCTTTCAGCTCAGCTTTCCTGAACTTCCTGTCCAGTGTAAGATCACAGGGGGCAGGACAGTTTTCAGCAGCTGTCCATCTATTAGCTTGGAGAAGGGAAGAGACCTTTTTGCTAGGATCACCAGGTATTCACCAGTATTATTAATAAACGTCTACCATGATTGAAAACAACATTTGAACTTACAGCAAACCACTATGAAATGTTTGGGGTACAGTACTAATCACATTAGTCACCTGTGATGTGAGGGGTGGGGGGGTGAGTATCGTGCCTTGCTGTGTCTGTATGTTTGTGGAGACACAGACAGTTTACTAGCACACAGAAGGATGGCTCCATAGGACTCTACAAGAGAAAGGACCCACCCTAAAACACAATATCAGGGCCAGTGCTGAGGGGAGCAGCTGATTCTGCAAGAAACTAAAACTTTTAAAAATTAAGGAGCAGCATCCTTTGTAAGTGATTTCATCAGCATTTGAAAAAGCTTAAAAACATTTTGACCTTAATATCACTTTAAGGATGCTCAGAGGACAATTACAGATCATAATACACTCTACAGCAATTTGATTCAGTTAGATGGAAATTAGATTCAGATTCAATTCTCTTCTGTTAGTCCAGTACATAGGACAGCACGGATTGTGTATGCCCTGTAATAAATGTGCACATTACTGATACATGCTTACATGTTTATGCACTATATTCTAAAGCCTTGATTCTCAACGGGTGGGTCGTAACCCAAAAGTGGGTTGTGAGCCCGTGTTCAGTGGGTTGCCACATGCCTTCCACTTTTCTAGGGGAGAGGCTCCTCTGCCTCCCCCTAGCGCAGCACTGTCAGTTCTCGCACCAAGCAGCCATTCAAAATATGCTGCCCGATACTGAGTGTCAGCTTGAGGTGGGATGGGGCGCGAGGGAGCTCCATCCATACGTCCATTGCTTACAGCTCCCTCAAGTGTCCTATAGAGGTGCCTGGACTGGAGTGAGATCACATTCTGGCTCCCGGCACCTCTAAAGGGAGCTGTACAAGCAATGCACATATGGATGGAGCTCTGTCACAGCACAACAGCCCACACTGGACCCCAAGCTGAGGATCCACTCCAGTTCTTGTAAGGTAGGGAGACTGGAGTGTGCATGTGTGTGTAAGAATGTCTGTGAGTGTCCGAGGTTGTGTATGTATGTCAGTGTTTTTGAGGACCCGTTCACACTAGTACAGTGCGTTAATCACAAAGTACCATGCGATTAACGCACCTTACCACGCAATCGCACCTGGTGTGGAAGGTGTGTTGCGTTGCCATTCATTTGAATGGTACCCCAAACGCACCTCCCACCCACAGTTCGTACACCAGCACCAGAACGCGCAGTATCCTAATGCCGTGCATTCCATTGCAGTGCAGACATTCTAGACTTGGGTCGCGACCTAATGACCAAGGGCAAATGTGGGTCCTGAGGTTACACATGTTGAGAACCACTGTTCTAAAGCATGGGTAGGCAACCATGGCACTCCAGCTGTGGTTGAATCTACAAATCCTATCATGACTGTGGCTGTCATATTCCTGCAATGCCTCATGGTAACTGTAGCTCTACAACAGCTAGAGTGCCATGGTCGCCTACATCTGGTCTAAAGAATTATTATTCCATATTAAGATCTTTCAATTGGCATCTGACATCTGCAAGAACCTGTACAGTAAAAGTACAAAACATACAACTAAGTTTACAATACA
>NW_017307757.1:23799-37373 GCF_000935625.1 Nanorana parkeri
ATAGATGCAGAATAATTTGTCTGGATGTTATTGTTGTCTGTGTCCCCATGTGAAGAAATTCACCTTCACTTGATGTCCAGCCAGGGAAATCAAGTAGTCAGAGAAGTAAAGGAAATCCTCTTCTAATAACAACTGTCAAAAAAGTATTTCCCCTTCCTTTTCCTGTCACTTCCTGGTATGTACCTGGTACAGGTAGGTGGTAAAATCTGGGGAAATTAGAGGAAAACGGGAAAAAGATTCTAGCCTTCAACACTGTCATAAAAGAAGATATAAGTTTTGGGTTAAGTTCCACTTTAAAGCAAAACTCCAGATGAGTCCTGCTGACTTGGCTGAAATTTGAACAGTGTGTGGCCCCCTTGGGACCTCCCATACCAATTTTTTCAATCAACTTTTGTCTAAGAAGTTGGTCCAAAAAGTCCCAGCTGCCCTCACTGGTTTGGTATTCTGACAGCACACCAACTGCTGTCAGAAAGCAATAACCTGATGGGGGTGGGGGGGATTTTCCTCATCCATGCTGTTTAGCAAAGATCGGGGAATCAAGCATTTTTCTCTTTCAACCTGTGGGGTTGATCAAGAAAAAGTAAAAATGTATGGTCGGCTTTAGTCTTACCGAGAGAATGAATGACTTAAAGAGGAACTCCGGGCAACATTTATATAAACAGTGTGACTTGCAGTGGGGCTACCCCCGCACTGCAAGAGTTACCTGCCTGTTTTTGTCTAGGTTAAAAAAGGTTATTTACCCGATGCTCCAAGCTGGCTTGTTCGTACACTGGTCCTTCCAGCCTAAGGTCCTGTAAATCACGTTGTATACACAGTGGGGGGAATTTATCAAAACTGGAGCAGACAAAATCTGGAGCAGTTGCCCATGGCAACCAATCAGCTTCTCTCTTCAGTTTTGAGTTAAGCTTTGAAAATGAAAGATAGAAACTGATTGGTTGCCATGCACAGCTACTCCAGATTTTCTCTGCTCCAGTTTTGATAAATTCCCCTCAGTGTATCGACATGAGGACACTGAGGAACATTCCAATACTGTAGGAGGAGATTTAGAGACCGGAGAAGCAGGCAGCCTGCTCGGCGGTTCGGCTCAGTATAACTTTTTTCAGCCCCTAGACATAAACAAGCAGTTAAACCCTTGAAGTGCAGGGGTAGCCCCACTGCAATGGTTAAGAAAAGTTTTTCTTCTTTGATAAATAGATTTAGAATACTGTATATAAGTAGACTATGTTGGCGTCAAACATATCAGTTACAGTCTTGTGATATACAGGGGAAGAGGGGAAGCGTGAAACTGATCTCAGATAAGATGTACGCTTCTAATTTATATTCGTGGCTGTGTTTTTGATCATTCAGATGTGACCTAAAAAGCTTGTCAAAGGAAGTAAATAAGTTTGAGTATAGCAGTCACTAGAGGTTAATCTGATCTGAAGTCATTAGAGCACGGAAGGCTTACTGAAATGCTTGAATTACTTGTAAAAAAAGCTTGACTCTTCAGTCAGCATAAAGGTTTAGCAGCTTACAACTTTCTATTCCAAGGACAGGAACAGTTGCATTGAGTGGAAGGTTATTATAAGGTCCCAGTAACAGGGGGCAATTTTGCATTCCTGTGGCAGGAACCTAGAGATTCTTGTGGCATGTTCTGTACAGATGTGGCTGCTGGACCCGCTCAAGTTAATGACCGGATGACAACAGCCGCATCTGTAAGCGGCAGTCCTCATGTAATTGCACATGATATGATTACATGTGGTTTGGAATAAATGATTGTCACTGGATGCAGCTATCATCTATTCCAAACCGCATATAATCTTATCATGTATGACTACATGTGGACCGCCGCTTACAGATGCTCCCGCTGTCCCTCAATCATTAACTAGAGTGGGTACAGCAACCACATCTAAACGGGACATCTGAGTTTCCTGCCCCAGGAATGCGAAGGTTCCTGCCACAGGAATCCCAAATCACCCTTACCAGAAAAGAATGGTTAAGCCATTGTAGTCAGGTAGTAATGATAAAATTAATAACCAAATAAAAAAAAATTAAATGTGATTATATATTACTGTAAATATTACAACCTCTAAAGTTATAACTACTAAAAATAGCATGAAAATGCTGTGACCCCGGAAACTGATCTAACAACCATATGTGGCAATCACGAAGGATACCTATTCTACCTGTGCAATAAAAACTGCATTGCCAATTGGATTCCAGTGGATTGTATTTTGCCTTTTGCTTGCTTTGCTTGACCAAAACTGCAGATGTCTGTGTGAAATTGTGAAGTGTAATAATGGGTTCCCTTTTTTATGCTTTTGTGCATCTCGGTGCTGCTAATCTCATGCTGATCTCTTACAGCCTATTTCAGCTACTCCTTGCTGACATGCATTTGCTCTACGATAAAACCTTATTTTCTGCTTGCTGGCAATCTATAGAATGCACACTGAGCTTCACATGCTCTGATGCTATGGTGAATACACTATTTTATGGGGATTTATGTCACCCCCGGCCGGCCAATCAAGATGGCCGAAGATGCTAAAGCCAGATGGCGGTGAGGTGAAGATGGCGGCACTGGAGTTCACAGACAATGCATTACTAGAGGGGAGCTGAGTCTAGTGGGGACTGTAGTTCTGCTTATATGACATTGGTGCTTGATTGTATAGTATTAGGGATGCATCGATACCAAGTACCGTACTCGATACAAGTACAAGTACATGTACAGATACTTTTCGAGCTCCAAGACTAGACTAGAGAAAAACTCAAAAGTTAGTAAGGAGCATACGGAGCACCTGGGATTTGTACATTTTAATGTACGATTTTGTTTTTATAAATATAAATAAAAGGATGCAATGATACCATTTTTGCAAGTACAAGTACTGCTACTTACCCAAGTACTCACAGCTACAAGTACAGATACATTTTTGTTTAGTGTCATGTGACAGTTTTCCTAAAGCAATACAGACTAATGATTTCAGGACAATGGTGGAGCACCAGAGCCATGTCCCAGCTGCAACCTCTGCAACCCTGGTAGTTCTCATGAAAATGCCAAGTATCTGAACTGGTATTGGTGGATCTCTATATATTATTTAATAATATGATTATTTACTTCTCAAATGAAACAAAATAAAGAATGACAATATTGAGGTTTAGTTGATTACAATCTTCACACATTTGTCTTTCACTTTCTAACAAATGTGAACTCAATCAAAGCACATAGGGCCTAAGTCAATGGGCTTTGGCGATGACATTAGTTTGACAGATGTTTTGAGGTCTTTCAGAATCCATTGACAGGTACACATAACCTGCAGTTAACCTTCTTCTGACCTGCATTTGACTGCATTTGGCATTCCTATAGACTTGTATGGAAATGCACAACCGGCTTGAAGCAAACAAAAGTCCATCAGCACAAGCCCTTTAATTAAACATTTTGGACTACACCAGACAGTTCCTAATGTACTACTACTTAGCACTCACCTCATAGTTCTCCTTTAAAGACTATCCTAAACTAAATGTAGGTTTGCTTTTAAATATAAATTTGAAGGAACAAGAAAAGCAAGGCAGCAAATGAACAGCACCAGGTAGCTGCAGGACAATAGGGCTGATATCAAGATCACTACAGGCAACCAGCTCCCATACACAGTTATTAATACTGTGGCAGTGCGTGGCAATGCCACCGTGTTATCTTCTGTGTCCAGAATTTGAGTGGCCAGCGCATGCTGATGGCACAGGTGTGCACAGCCTTTAAAATAAAGGTGTTGGGAAGGGTTCAAGGCTCCTCCTGGGAGACAGGAAAACTCCACCCAGGAGTCAGAGTGGAGTCCCATGTAGCAGATTGGAAAAGCCAAGTGTGCAGTTTAGTACGAGACTGAGACTGTCTGGAGGAACAGACAATGGCCTGAGGTCTAAGACCAGAGCAGCGGTGCTGCAAATGCAAAGCCAGGAGGCTAGATGTGTATGTGTTGCCAATATATGCTAAAGAACCCCTGCAAGGGTAATTGTTCTTGTTTGTGAACTGTCATTTAATAAAAGTGGGCAAGGAAGCCCTGAAATGAAGATTTCTGCAAGTGGATGCGTTCTTAATGCACTACTGTTTGGAGCGAAATCTCACAATACATTTTATCACTTCATACATGTCTTCATGCGTGTCCAATAGGCTGCCATACAGAGTTACTACGTCTCTGCACAATTGCCGATAATAGCCCACTAAGCCTTTTCCCCTTTTTACCACAATTTTATGCCAGATGCAAAACACCGCTCTGCTACATGTCAAGGTGCAAGTAAGGCAGGTGAAGGGAGTGTTGATCCTATCTCCTGCCATAAGACATTCAGACAGCTGTCAAAACTAGTGTTATGCTGTGGAGATTAGGAAAGAACTGAGCTCTAGCTTAAAATGCCGAATAAGGATTTGTTTAAGCATGTGCTGGGGATTTTCTATATTTTTTTTTTATATTGTTGGTTCAGTAAAGAAAGCATGTTAAAAGTGCAATTTCTGCATTTGTTACCAGTTGCAGAAAAAAAATGAAATGCTTTGTGCATTTAATAGGGTTTAAAGATTGGAGCAGCCATTATCTTTATAAGACATTTTGGGCCCCACTGAATAATTATATCTAAAAAAAACTGTGTTGCCCCTAGCAACTAGTCAGTGTCTTTCTTTTATGTTATCAGATAGATGATTGTTTGGTGTGAAAGGGATCACCTGATAGGCAACACAGAATTCCTACCTGGACACTGGATCAGAAAGTCCTATAGAATTTTATTGATGTGTGTTCCCATTTGGGAGATCTAACCTTACTTTATGACAAAGGTCCATAGGAAAGAAAGTGTGTGTTGGGGGGAAAGGGGAGTTGCAACTGAAACAGGAGTAGAGGGGACATCTTCCAGTAGGCTCAACCCTCACACATCCACTCCCGCTAATGGAACCACGGTGCCAGATGAGGCTTCCGTCTGAGCCTTAAGGGCCCGTTCACACCAGTTGCAGTGCGTTCCGGCACGATTCTGGCCAGAACGCACTGCCTCCGGTTCACTTTTTAGTGGGGCAGGAGGGGGCGTGGCGGGCCATTGAAGTGAATGGCACCGTAGCCACGCCCTCCAGCCCCAATGCGATCGCCCGGACGGGATCGCAAGGCACATTCTGGGTCCGGTCCGGTGCAGTGCGATCAAAAAAGTGCTTGCAGCATTTTGATCGCACTGCACCAGACCGCAGGCACAATGTTCCTTGCTATCCCGTGCGGGCGATCGCATTGTGACCGGAGGGCATGGCTACGGTGCCATTCACTTCAATGGCCCGCCACGCCCCCCTCCTGCCCCACTAAAAAGTGAGCAGGCCGCAATGTGAGGCAGTGCGTTATGGCCAGAACCACCCGCATGCACTGCAACTGGTGTGAACAGTCCCCTAACCCAAGAGTCCATAGAAAACCAACACTCAAAACAGGATACGTCCAATAATATCAATTTATTCCCAAAGGGGAATACAAACAATCAATAACAAACCTCTGACACATTTCAACCTCACAGCTGAGCCTAGTTCACTAAAGTTCAGTTGTGGGGCCAAAACGTGTCAGGAAAGCTTGAAATTGACTATTTTTACGCCTTTTTGAGAATACGTTGATATTTTTGGACTGATTCCGTTTTGAGTGGTAGTTTTCTATGTACTTATGTTTATCACATACTTCCTGTAGTATCTCTAGGGACAAGAACTCCAGGGAAACTTTTTCAATGAGGGACAGAGATATCAATAAAAACCTAACAAAGGTTTAACCCAGGGGTGCCCACAATTTTTTGTGATCAGATCTACTTTTCATATGATAAGCACAATGTGATCTACCAATGGAAAAACACCTTGATTTTAAAAACAAACACATTAATATGCTTACTGGGACAACTGCACAAATCTTCCTATTGAATAAACCTAATAATTAAGTTGTATCTCCTCTCTCTCCTGGCTATCTATCCTCTCTCTCTCTTCACTCTTTCCCCTGGCTGTCTCTCCTCGCTCTTTCCCCTGGCTGTCTCTCTCTCTCTCTCTCCTCTGTCTCTACTCTATTCATATATTATATGATTATGATCCCGTATAAATTCAAAATCTTGCTCTTGTGGTAACACACAAGGAGACAATCCGTTGTCACGTCTCAGGTAATGTGCCGCCCACTGGCGGAACTACCAGGGTCGCAGCGGTCACAATTGCGACCGGGCCCTGGCGTTCCTGCCAGAAGATTATTCAGCAATGCAGAATAGCACCAACTATGTAGGACTACAAGTCCCAGCAATGCATTATAGTGGGGGGATGCTGGTGGTATTCTGCATAACTGACTTTTATTATAATATATTGTTGGGACTTGAAGTCCTGCATAGCTGGTGGTGTTCTGCGTTGCTGTATAATTATTATACAGCAATGCAGAATAGCTCCAACTATGTAGGACTACAAGTCCCAGCAATACATTATATTTTTAGGTAGGGATACACCAGTGCCAATACTTGGCCGACGTAGTCAGATTTGCCGACTTCAGCATCTACGCTTGCGCACAGACCAGTATTATTGAGGGAACAGGGATCTATTCACAAAGTATTTCGTTTAAATCGTTAATTGTGACTGTTAATAATATTCCATCCATCATTTACTGCCATGGACGGCATATTATTAACGGTCACAATTAACCATTGCAAACGAATACTTTGTAAATAAATGGCGGTTTCCTCGTTAATCCCGTCTGTATGTAAGCGCAGATACTGGGCCAGCGTTCTCGACAGAACACAGGCACTAACATTTTAAACAAGCGGCTGCCTGAGGTCCCGCGCTTAGGAACCTCGGCAGCCTTCCTGTTAACCATGCGGTGGCATGGCGGTTGGGGGTGGGGGTCATGGTTTCTTGCACCAGGGCCCTGAAGGTTCTAGTTATGCCTCTGGTGCCGCCTGTGTGCAATAATTAGCAGTTACAGCGCTCCAAGGAGTCTGCCTGAGGTTGGTGTAATTAATGGAAGAGTACTGTATGGGATATCACTACGATGAGACAAGTTTTTTTTGTACACCCACCTGCCACGTAGGGGACAAGTGGAGACACTGTTGAGGTGTTGCACTGACCAGCTTTGGATGTAACCATTTATTATCTGTAACTATTAAGCCTCGCATTTAATCACACACCACTTGAGGGGATCAAGCCCAAAGGCGACCACTCACAACCTACCTGGCACAGAATCACCAATAGGGGGTCACCCACCTGCCACGGAAGGGACAAGTGGAGACCGGTGGCATCGGTGCTAATTCTTACACTCTGCAGACTACTGCCGAGACGCCCCTCCCCCTCCAACTTCCTGGTGCTAGCAGCCAGGAGGATTACAGTGCCCAGGCTGCTGCGGCATGGTGATTGTGTGATGCGCCACCTGGGGAACTGCGATCGCGATCTACCAGTGTTAGCTTTGCGATCGACTGGTAGATCACGATCAACTTAATGGGCACCCCTAGTTTAAACCCTTCACTGAGATGATAAATGTATAAGATTCAAATAGACATAACATACCTTTTTTCCTGAAACACTTGAAGCAAGCTTGTCTTTTCAAGTAAATTATTACTACAGATAATATAACCATTAAAACCAAGCAAGGAATGATGATTTTCATTGTAATCAAAGGGTCATAATAATCAGTATCTGGAGAAAAAGTAAAAAGAAATTCACAGGATTAACCCAATCTATTAACCAATAAACTCAAACAATGTGATGGTACATTATTTAAGTCAGAGTTTAAAAATCATGCATTTAATGCCAGTGTTTTCCATTCTCAGCCTTCATTGTTTAAAATACATGTTTCTGGGTGATCTTTTCAAGGAATCATATAAGCCCTTGGTTTCTGAACTTAATCAGAGCACTGACAGGCCAGAAAAGGTTCAGACTGTTCTAGCAGAATTTGTCTTGGGACTGGCTGGGTACAAAGGGTGGCCTTACACTGTGCTAACCCATAACAGAACCAGAGAGTGAATAACATAGCATAAATAACTTGTCCAAATATGGACTTTTCATATGCAGATTCTATGCTTAGCATAGAAGGAAAAAGCTGCACTTAAAGTTCCAGGCTACCTTCATGAAATGCTGACCACTAAAATGAGGGAGGTGACAACTAAATGTGAACCCTTAAAAAATAGGAAATGTTGTGAGAGCTTTTCTAAAATATGTTCGAACTGTTCAGTAAAACAAACATATGATCACTATTATCGGTTATATTATTGTCGTACATTGCCTACAGCTTTTTTCTTCCTTGTAAAACTGGAATTACATGTAATATTTCTGACCTACACTGATATACAGTATATTGTGGCAATTATTCCTGTCAACATAATGTGAACGTTTCCTGTATGTAGCAAAGTCCAAATCAGAGCATAAGGAAGTTGGCTAATGAAATAAGAGCCTGACTTTCCCCGTGTTTTTTTCTGTGGCTATGACTAACTATTGTACATAGTACATGTGACTGAACAATAGTATGCAAACATTATAAAGGCAGATATTGTTCTGACTTTATTTTTATGTGATCAAAATGAACAGTAATTCTTCACAATACTCTGTTTCATTTAAGCTGTGACTTACCTACAGCGTGCAACTACATTATTATCATTCCTTATTTAAGTGTTATTTTAAATAGTTGTCATTGCACTGGCAATGTATTATTTTTATGTTTAAAGTGAACCTTTACTTTCAAATATATATATACAGTATATAGAACAGCAATATTAATGATAGCAACCACCCTCAGGAAGAGCATTGCCATATGTAAATGGAGACTTTGCTTTACAAAGTCGGCAGCTGTCCTGCCCCCTTCTGCTTAGCACATGATGGGCAGACTCAAAAGCAATATTTTTACATTAATATTCTCTTTAAATAAAAGGGAGAAAAATGTCTCCCCCCCCCCCCCCCCAACTACATGCTAAAAGTTTTCATATGGGATATATTTGTCGTAAAGGACAACTATCATTATGTAATAATTTTTTTATAGATATGTTCAGTATAGTTATCTAAGCAATAATCAATACAATCTTTAAAAAAACTACTTGCTCATACTGTAGACATGGTTCACAAACGTAATAGATGCTTTTTTTTATATAAAGGAAGCTTACATTTATAAAAACTATTCCAATCCCACTTTTTTTGAATATATGATACTTTATATATTATGGGGACATTCTGCCGATCCCAGAAATCTAGGCTGTGCATTAACATCTCCACTCACCGAATGTAGAACAGGCACATGACTGTGTGTGCTCTGGAGCAGACCTACTAGTGAGGGTACAGCTTTTAATAAACATTGTATCTGTTGATCAACATCTGATCAATGACTGCCCATGCATTAGCTGGCCATACTATTGCAGTCCCTTTCTATTGCTTATACATATGTGCAAATAAAACTGAAGAAATCTGTTTCAGAAAATAACAACAGAACAAGCATGGCTATAGTTATACTATTATTAAGGCTATTATTGGGACTAGGTTTGAGTCTTTTGTAAATGCTAGGGATATCAACTCTTGGAAATTATTTCATGATTTATTTAAAAAAAACTTCACATGACAAACAAAATTCATTATTTTTAGGGATGAATTTTTTGCTTTAGTTCCTTTACTGGATTTTTTTAAAACTTGGTGCAGAATAATAATGCTGGTCTTGCTCTTTGGTCATTAGGGTAGCCAGTGTTTCTTTTCTGTGGTTGGACAGGGCAGCCAATGGTCAAGGTCTGTGGTGTCTAGATAGGACACATGATGGTGGCAGACTGTGAACTATAACAGAGCACACTTCTCAGTAATTTCCCCAGTGCAATTAGGGGCAGTCCAATTTTGAATTTTACCTCACTTTCAGTCTCAATGACAGTGGTCACTTGGACAAGAAGAAAGGGTGAATCTCCCAAGTGGAGATACAGACAACAAAAAAAGAAAAAGTCAAACAGGTAAGTGAGTGCCACCAAATAGCCATTCATTTTATGCAGTAATGTGACTGGCTATGAACAGTCAGCTTGCACAGGAGCCTCAGAAGCTTACCTAGATTGGAAATAGAAGAAAAAGTAGTAACACCAATCTAGCCTTCATATATGGTGTTCTTTTTATAAAAATCCTAACCAGGTCAATAACCCTTCCATACTCTATACAAAATGCTTAAAAAAGAACTCCGGATAAAACATTTCCTAACTGCTCATTTTGGTCTAGGTGTAAAAATAACAAAGTTATATTCACCCAAACCTCACTGCTGACTGGCTGGCTATTACAGCGCTCCCTTCAGCCTGTCTGCTCCTCCACTGCAGCGATGGTATGTCCCTCAGTGTCCTATACACTGTGTATTGGACGTGATGACTCAAGGGACCTTAGACCACTGCAGTGGAAGGGAAGAGAGGCTGGAAGGACCATTCTAAGAGCCAGCTAGCCAGGATGGAGTGAGTGTAACTTTTTTATTTTAGCACCTAGATAAAAATGAGCACTTAAACCCTTGCCGTGTGGAAGTAGCCCCACTGCAAGGGTTGACAAAAATTTTGCCCAGTGTTCTTCTTTAAAATAAGTTGTGCCTTTAGATACACTTCAAATTCCACTGTCGGCTTAAAGATCAGTATTACAACTCTTCTTCCTGTTTTAAAGATCAATGTACACGCAGAACTCACAATCCACAATTCATACACTAACTATTAAAAAAAAGCAAGCATAATTCTGCTATTTTCTTTCAAAAGCTCTATGTGCTTGCCCCTGTTTGCCCTGTGACATAATATTAGTGTATTTGTATGACTGTATGACACCTTTTCAGTGATGTGCAAAAACTAAATGAAGCAGCAAGAAAGGGTGTAAATAGTCATCTGGCAGACCAAGCACACAGTGTAATAGTGTACTTATCAGAAAGCTCATCAATTCTGCTATATTTACCATAAATAAACTACCATCTACACAGAAACATGTTAGAAGGAAATTGCAGAGAAGCCCCCATGGTTTATAGATATTATGGTCTAATGTTAGTTACATAAAACATGCATGCATTAAGGTCAAGGTGGTAGCCAAATAACTTAGTAGTATGTTTTTGGGGTTTTGGGAGGAAACTTGTTTAAACACAAAGAGAACATACAAATGTCATTTACATCTCATTTACATCATTTACATAAATGTAATTTACATGCGCTTAGTATTGTACGATGAGAACAAAACAATTGTTGCAGCACTGCAATTGTTGAAGCCCTACAATGCAAAATTATAAAATGTATTTAAAGACTCAGAATAGGAGTAATAGCACATTAGGTAATGTAATTAGCATAAAATGTTATCTTCTTTGTAACTGATCCCCTCATTTCTCCACTTTCTTCTGTTTTAACTGATGTCAGGGTTTGGGGAAACCTATAGTTTTCTATAAACACATACTGTATAAGCCTGAGGAACTGAATGTAAATTTACATAAAAATAGATTTACTTTACTAACCCTAATTACCTCTTCCACTGGCAGGCAGATTTATTAAAATAAACCTCATGGTGGACTTATACTATCATGGGGTAAGGTATTCCCATCTAGAATAGCCACTATGTTAGAGTATTAGTATTTAGTATTTAGAAACTATTTTGCATAAACATGGTTTTAACAACATATGTGGATAAATATCTAAAAGGGTTAGAAAAATATCAGAAAAGAGAGATGTCAGCAACATAGCAGGAAGCTATATTTAAAAATATACTCTGACCTACTGTACAAGAATAAAAGTAACAACTGTTATTTTGACTTTCAATGCCAGCATGCCTAAAGCGATTGACTGCATAGCAAAGTCTTATAAATGTCAAATATCTCTGTTTCAGTGTACGTACATTCATATGCATGGGTGTGCAAATTAGTAGCGGTTCTATCACATAATGCATATAGTATATTTTTGTATTATTTTGGGTACAGTGGTCCTTTAAACATTCTGTAGAAAGATTTAGAAAGCAGGGATACATATAAATTTCCCTGGTAAAGAAGCATATTTTCAGTGAAAATGAACTTCCTTCCAACACTGACTTTTTTGTTATCTCCAAGTAGCATTTGTGGTTTTAGATGTAAAAACAATAACAAAAGAATCTTTGTTTGGCACTGTGGCCTGCTGAAAGCGAAAAAAGCACAAAAAGAGAAGATTTCTGGAAATATCATTTAGCTTCTTGGAGTACATTAATACAATTACTGCATTTCTGTGCACACAAACTGGCTTGTGTTACAAATGGTTACATCTAAATACAGGTATGAAATATTGTACTATGGCTAGGACCAAAGATACTCATTGGTTTCCTACTCTCAATTGACTTTTCTTTTTATGCTGCCTTAGAACCAATGTGCCTTCACATATAATTTAAAAGAAGATTTATTTTAGGTGCTTGGGTGCAAGAAAGACTGCCACATCTCAGAAGTACATCTATCAGTGGGCCCCATTCTAGAAACACTCCACAAAGAAAGAACTCTTTCAAACCTTACTTACATTGGGGTACAGCACTAGAATAACTAGGGATCAAGTCCAGGCAGAGAAACACCAAAGAGAATGAAGATGTTTACTAGTTTCTTTAGCCCTGGGGTTCTTACCCTGCATCACATCATAAATAAAACCCATAAGGCACTCCAAGTGAAAAATTTCCTAGCTAAGTTCACTTCCCTGGGACTCAATTATATTACTAAAATACTATTAAAATATATCTAAAGCCAAAGCTTTAGATATACTTGATCTAAATCCAAATTTGGACAAATCCCCTCTTAGACAGTTTTCACAGAAACTAGTTTCCCTATAGGTAGATTTTCTTGCTATTTCTGTTTTAACAACTGAAAATGTATCATTTTTCCTCCCTTTTAGTCCCGGTTACAGTGGTCACTTAACAAAGGACACAGACAGCAGTAAAACCTTCCACATTCTATTTAATGCTAAAAAAAAGTTTTGGCTAAAAAAGATACATTTTAAAAGTTAAAGGGTTGCATTCCCTTTACAAATGGACATCCATGTTAGTGAATCACTACCTACTAAATGTAACTGTATAGGAAACCCACAAAACAGAAACCTTCTAAAAAGATTTGCACAGAAAAAAACCCTCAAATGTATTTTGGCCTCTGTGGATACAAAGAAAATAAATATTTTAATTGCAGTCAAATAATCAGTGGTTTTCCATTACAAAGTTCTCATCTATATTAAAGTAGTATTTTATGTTGAGATTCCTTCTAGGTCAATTCATATTTATCCACTGGGAAAAAACTTATATCCATGTAGGTCGAAGCATAGGTTTTTACTGGCACAGTCTAAGAAATTAGAATAGAAGAATGGAAGGATGAGCATTAAAAGATAGGGCAGTAGTCTTTGAAAAAAAAGTGCACTATGATGACACTTTATGGGTCTAGGAAATGTTGAGTCTAGATGTCTCCAGATTTTCTTATAATGAATGCTTTAACATCTATGCTGTATGTGGGGTGTGGGAAGCACAAAGGAGGGAATGGGATGAATTAAGTAATTTCTGCTTTTAATAGGTGTTTAAAAAATAAAACTCATCACTCAAAACAAGATATAAATTGTACTTTATTCTATTCACAAATGAATTACAAGTTAAAATAGTGGAAAACAAATACTGTGCAGCCTGTCAAATTTGC
>NW_017307757.1:37411-67069 GCF_000935625.1 Nanorana parkeri
ATATATATATATATAAATATACATACAATATATATAGTACATAATACATTTGAATGCAGGTTAGACATTCAGGTAAGGACTTCCATGACGTACATTTAATGAAGTCAACAATAGTGGCTCTCTTGTTGTTGCGCCTCTAAGTGTATTTCAGGTCAATGATGGCGTATATACAAAACATTTTCAGCCTATGAGGTATTATCATGTTGCTTCAATTGGGGAGAAGGGTTGCAGCTCTTGATACTGCAAATAGTTTTTATTCACAGATATCGATGTCAATTTATTCTGGAGAGCTTTGAAAATATCTCTAGGTGTTTTCCATGGTTTGGCTATTATCTGTTTCGTTGCCATACAAATGAACGCTAACTGTTTACATAGATGATTCCAGAGTGCTTCTGATCTCTTGCCAAGTAGGGCATCAAATGGGTTCTTGCCAAGTATATTTAAAGGGAATATATTGTGGGATATGCTGTGGAAATATCTTCAGTCTATTGCAGGACAGTAGTGTTTGTTTTTAATAAAGATAGATTAATGTTGTGCAATTTGGATTTTATAATATTTTAAGACGTATCTTTTTTTCTTTGAAAATAGTAACAAATGGAAATACATTTTTGTCTTCCGTGTTGACATAGAAAAAGAGACATACATAATATAGAGTATGAACATCAAAACAAGAAAACTAAATTCCCTTCTAACCCAGCCTTGCTCCAAACTGTAGCATACCACCTCCATACAATCATATACATAGATACAAAAGCACACAGGAGTTATCTTAATGTAGCCAATAAAGAAAATGATTTCCCAATTTGGTATAGTCATGGATAAGCAAGCATTGTGATAATAGACCAGTACAAATAAACAAAAATATTATGTTCCATACATTGTTTAGCACTACCTAGGCATAAACAACCGAAATGAGAACAGCCCAAGGTCAAACAACACAATGCTTTACCTTAATATAGGAGTCCCCTAACCACACACCTCTCCCTGTACAGGCCCAGGCCAACATGCATCTGAAAAGTAATTAACCCAAGTCATTGTAAAATAAACTGAGGAGGGGCAAGACCGGGGTCACCAACCAATTCACCCAACATTTAAAAAAAAATTCCGGACACCTTCTTTGCCTATACCCAAGTTGTTCCTGTTGAGTGACCACATTAACCATTTGTCTCAATATCTCAAAAGTCGGTGGATTGGGGGATATCCATTTCTGCGCTATAAGTTTCCTTGCAAGAAATAGTACCCTAGAGATCAGCTGTATAAATCCTAGTGTAGTGTACCCTTCAACATCTGGAGCAGCTGTGCATGGTAACCAATCAACATCTCTCTTTCATTTTCAAATCTTAACTGAACAAACTGGAGAGAGAACCTCATTGGTTGCCCTGGGCAACTGCTCCAGATTTTGTCTGCTCCAGTTTTGATAAATTCCCCTTACTGTATATTATGATCTAAAGTGTATTGAGCATGGAACAACGTGTTGATTGTAGAAATAATTTCCCTCCAATATCTCACAAGTTTTGGACATTTCCACCACATATGCAATAGAGTTCCTGTATTATTTAGAGTTCCTGTATTATTCTCACAGCCAGCACAAATAGGATCTTTTCTACATGACCATTGGAATAACTGTAATGAGGTATGATACATTCTATGAACTATGAAGAGTTGCATACGTTTTTGCATAGGTGAGATGGACACCCCAGGGATTGTTGATAGTGCTTCAGACCACTCATCATTCCATAGATTACCTACATCTTCCTGCCAACCCTTCCTACAAGGCAAAGTAAAACTCTGCCTAAGCAGTAAGCATGCTGAAGCAGTAAGGTTTTGTAAACATTCAAGATAAGTCCCTTCCTGTAAACAGAGTCCATAAGAAACAAACGCAGAGTTACCATATACATCCAGGAATCCAATTTTGACTAGGTCAGTACTTTGTGTTGCAGTTGCAAGTATTAAAGAAAAATTTGTCTCAGTATCCCAAATTATTCTTGCAAGGACTTAAAGATCTAAGCTCACCATTCTGATATAAATCTTGTACATGTGCACACCTGTACAACAGATCAAACCCCTCCAACTCCAAAGTTCAGGATAGTTATGGTTATCCCACAGGGCTGAATAATTTGTATAACCCTTGTGATGCATAATTCACTTGACCAAAGCCCACATTTTGTGCATTGATTATATTTTTTAATGCAGTGAACCCACTTATTTAGAGTTAAAATAAAGAAACTAAAGTAGCAGAAACGGGGTAGAGAGGGTGTGTTTTATTGCGTTTTGTGGCTACTGCATTAATGTGACCATTAAAGAATCATTTTACATACAGTATATGGGTACAATAGTTTCTCTGTAGCTATGTCCCACAGTGGAAATAATTTGTGCAGGATTCCCTTACTCAAAATGAGCTTGCAGTTCCTTTGGCCCTGCTCCTCCATTGGTTATCATGGGATGCAAATCTCCTCATCTTACCACATACTTTATTCCTCTGATTACCCCTCCTTATCCCCACCATATGCTGGTTTGAATACCTAAATGTCATCAAAAGTATTCTTTTAAGAAAATGTGTTGTGGTTTTGTACACATTTTGTTTCTTTTTTCTTCTTGTTGTTTACAGAGCTCAATAGCTTAAGGTGAAATTTACACACACAAGTGAACAATTTAGAGCATGAGAGCAATGACTCATCCCTTATCAGACGACCCTGTCTACAATTTAAGTGAAACAAAGCAAGCCAAAAGACAGGCAGATTCTGCTGTGCGCTGTTTAGCTAATGCATTCTCTATTTGGCTATATACATTGTAAAACTTTATATTTCAAATTGAGTAGTTGGTGGCTCATCATTTGTATATTATTGTTTTTATCCGAATAGCCTCAATAGATTTTAGCTTTTTTGATCACGCTTTTGTTTACCTGAAGAAGGGACCAATTGGTTCCGAAACGTCGCTTTAGGAATGTGACACTACTATGGTCAATAAAGGAGATTGACTATAATTTGAAATGGAGTGCAAGTTACTTTTTGACTTATGTTTGATATGCAGAGGCATCTGCAGTCAATTCTAGCACTCTCGTGACTTTTTTGTGGGTTCAATCCAGTCAGGAGTGCGATGGGATCTACTATGTATTAACCCCTTCATGACTGGAGACGTACACTGTAGTCCCCAGGATGAAGTGCCCAAATGACTGACCATGTACACTGTACGTGATCAGCTATTTAAAGCTTTTAAAAGCCGGTAACCTGGTGAGATCAGCGGTTACTGTTCATTAACGGATGCCTCAGTATAGTGGCACTCATTAATAAAGGAATTAAGCTTTGGCTCCTAAGTTTTAAGCAGCCTAATAATAACCAAAAATGTTAAAACAATTTATTAAATCATCAAGCAGGCATAGTGGCTGCTTAATATAATAGACAAAAAAGTGGAAAAAATGGTATATAAAAAAAGTGTAAAGAATTAAAAATAATTTAACAAAATAAAAGTTATATGTACAAATATATTTTATCCTATAATTATTATACAAATTATCCCCTTATAATGAAAATCTGCAGCTGTGCTGCAGCTCTGTTTCTCACCCTAAGGGGTTAATTTTTCTATTTAACCCTCTCATTATGGCATTGTTAAAAGTATGTCGTAGTTATTGACACTTGGTTACAGTGACATTGTAGGCCACCTAACCTAACCCCTATGAGGTTTTAGAGAAAATAATAAAATGTTAGCTTTTTGTTTTTAGGCCCAGAGGTACAAAAAAAAATTCTCAAATCCTCGAGATGTGATGTGTTTCCAAATAAAGGACAAATAAATGAATTTATTTGAATGCATTTTTTTAGCTGTGCTATTTTTTCTAAAATACAATAATCAAAACTGGGGGAAAAAGTGTTTTCTTCTTTACGTTTGTTCTTCTTTTTTTATATTTTATTCATCCTAAGTGAGGAGTTAGGCATACATATGTGATATAAATACATAGCCTTATCTGTCCTCTAAAAAAGGATATAATATGTGTGGGTGCACTTAGTAAGAAAGTAAATTACTGCCGTGGAAGAATCACACCGCAAAAACGTAAAAAGTGCTTCAGTCATTAACGAATGGAAACTGAAAAAAAGCTCAGTTTTGAAGGGGTTAAAGCCTAATTTAAGTTACAGAAATAGAAATGTAGTCAGATAAACATTGTGCCTACAACCCCCATGTTCATAGTTTTGTTTCCACTTACCTCTACAGCAACTTTGCTGTGAGTCAGAATATAACAGTACAGTTCAATAGGGACTAGTGTTAAACCCACTTCTCTTTGTCACATAATGGTCACAATCTTCCACCTAGAGCCGGCACGAGTGCACATGCAGCTCAAGCGGCTGCCTGAGAGCGCAAGTGGGTGGGGTTGAGGAATCAGAAAAATGGTATTACCTGGCCAGCAGACAAACGGCCTCAGATCAGGGGCGGACTGACCATTTTGCATTTGCACACTGAACAAAAACACGGTTTTATGCAAAGTATGACACGCGAGAGCTCCCCCCCCCCGAATTATAGAAGGTATAGAAGGTGGTACAGTCCAGGATTCTGGCAGTGTCTATTTGCACACACATGATAAAATCAGAATTTTTGGTTCAAAAACAGCTTCAAACCCCCAAACAATTATATATTTTCTGAAAGCAGAGGCCGTGTAGAATAACAAAATGCTAGTTGCAATTTTTTATGTTGCACGATATTTGCGCAAATGTTTATCAAACCAGTATTTTTAGGATAAAATACACTAAAATTAAATTTAGTGCACAGAAACAGAATATAATAACCATTTTTTTGGTAAAATATAAGAGACGGGTCACTCTGGGTAAATAGATACCAAACATGTCAAGCCTTAAAATTGCGTGCGTCCGTGAAACCTCAAAAAACTACAATACCCAAAACTTCCCATAGGCGATGGTTTAAAAGCTTTTACTGCTCATCAGTTTAGCTTTACCAGTGATTAATGGCGCTAGAATTATTGCTCTCACTCCAACGTTCGTGACGATATGTAACATGTGTGGCGCAATTTTCGTTGCACATAGGCGCACCTGACGCGTGTTTGCGTTATATGTGCATGCCTGTGGGGGGCGGGGGACTTTAAAAACATTTTTTTTGCATTTATTTTATATGTTATTTTCTGGGGGTTTTTCTTGTTTTTTTTTACACTCAACTTTATTGCTATCACAGAGGGGGCTAAGAAGTCCCCTATGTAATAGCAAATATAATGTGACAGGTCCTCTTTATGGAGACATCAGGGATCTTTCAGACCCCTAATGTCACCTAGGGACCCCAAAGAAGCAGAGATCTGCTTCCCTAGCTTTTTCTCCTGGGTCTAACAGCCGGAGAATGTGCACAGTGACACCGGAAGTGATGTGATGCACATCATTGTATGCAGACGCAGCAGAGGGATGATGAGGGGGAGAGTGGTAGCAGAGGGGAGTTGTGGGAGCAGGGGGATATCGGGGACAGTGGGACCAGAGGGGAGATCTGGGAGCAGAGGGGATGTGAAGGACATTTTCACTAGAGGGAAGATGTGGGAGCAGAAGGGAAGTTGGGGAGAGTGGCAGCAGAGGCGATATGGGGGAGAGTGGAAGCAGAGGAGAGATGTGGGAGTAGAGGGGAAAAGGGGGACAGTGGGAGTAGAGGGGACATGTGGGAGAATCTTAGAACAGTAGAAAGGCATCATGGCACACTCACAAACTAGCATGTAAAACAGGGAGAATCTGTCCAGATTTACTCATTACAGCCTACCCAGTCTATCACTGGTTTGTCACCATCCCCCACCTAGGGCCGGCACTAGTGCACAAGCAGCTCAAGTGGCTGCCTGGGAGCACCAGTGGGTAGGGTGGGGGGAGGGCAGAAAAATTGTATTACCCAGCCAGCAGACAAACGGCCTCAGATCAGGGGTGGACTTACCATTCAGGTGATGTGGGGGACAGTGGAAGCAGATTGGAGATGTGGGAGCAGTGGAGATGTGGGGGACAGTAGGACCAGAGAGGAGATGTGGGAGCAAAGAGGATGTAGGGGACAGTGGGAGCAGAGGGGAGATGTAGGAGTAGAGGGGATGTGGAGGACAGTGTGACCAGAGGGGAGATGTGGAAGTAGAGGACAGAAGTAGCAGAGCGGAGATGTGGGAGCAGAGGGGATGTGGGGGAGAGTGGAAACTCAACTGCCCTGATGAGACCCTCCGCATCTGCCCCTGCTGCGGCCCTGTCCGAGACATTAAGCCGGCACCTTGGAGCAGAATGGTAGCATATTGCTGTATAATGTATTGGTGGGATTTGTAGTCATCTATAGCTGATGGTATTCTGCATTGTTGTGTAATGCATTGCTGGGATTTGTAGCCATCTATAGATGATGCAATTCAGCTTTGCTGTGTAATGTTTTGCTGGGATTTGTAGTTCTCTATAGATGATGGTATTATTCCTCAATCACAGAACTACCAGGGTTGCAACTGTGCCCTGGCTGTGGCGCTCCACCATTGTCCTAAAATCATTAATCTGTATTATTTTAGAAAAACTGTCACACGACACTTAAAAAAGGTGACGGTAATTGGTATAGGTGAGTACTTTAGGAAAAGTATCTATACTTGTACTCGGTCTATTGCCGCTTTCCTACTCCCATCCATGCCCTTCCCAAGGTACAGACATGTAGTAATATGGACTACAAGTGCTGTGCATAGGGAGCTGTCTGAGGGCGACGGATGGGGTGGTGGTGGGGGGTCTGTGTAGGTAAAAGTCCTTGCAGCGGTCACCGGCCACGACCACTTCATATCCTTTGGAAGATATGATGCTTTGTTGGTTTGAAATCAAGAAATGAAAAGTATTTTAATTTCTATATCATAAGGAAGTGTTCCAGGAATGTATTACATAATTCTCCAGTTCCTCTTATTTAGAATTCAGAAGTATTTGTAATTGTTAATGCTCTTATGTCTGTTTCCTTATTGCAATAACATTTCTAATAAAAAAAGAGCTGGCACAAATGATTTAGTTGGTTAGCTTTGCATGCCTAATCTAACAATAGTGATAATATTCTGATAGCGTGCAATACCTCAAGTTAACTTAATAGAACTTTTCTTGGCCTATGCTGAGGAAAGCTGATATACTGTACTGTTGCTTGCCTTGCGTTGTCTCACTATTGCATTTCCCACCATTTTATTTGAAACATTTACATAATGACTGAAGTCATTATGTAAAATCCCTGCACTGATTCCTCTCATAGTAAATGTTTTAGAGATGTTATGTTAGCTTATTTCTGTAGGATGCTCTTTTCACCTCAACACCTACAAACTGAGATACAATTATTACTAAACATTACTAAAAATAAAATGTAATGTTAAAATGATTGTGATATATGTATTAAAGACAGTTTTCATGTTAGTATAACACAATCATTCTAACAGATGGTGACACACTAGTAACTACATGTGTACACATCGATACCCAATGCACCAAAACCTAACTTTTAATCAGTTTAAGATTAAACCAAATGTATATTTAAAGTGCTAAATCATGTACCGCACACACACATTAACGCATATTATGTTACCCATGAAAATGCTTTACGTCCAGGCAGCCCAATCATTTTAAATGGACTGCCAACCCAGCACATCTAAAACAGGACAAGAAGCACATTTATAAAGCTTTCTCCAGGCCTTCGCAGTGGTTCTGTGAAGCCTATTATGTGAATTAATTTTATCTAATACCCGCATACATCACAGTGTAGCCAGACAGTGCTAGGCCCCTGTGATTTTAGGCTCTATAGCAATCACATGGTTTGCTGTGGTTAAAATTGTCATGAACTGTACAATATTTATCATATGTCCCAGTTTTAAACTGTAATATCACCTTCATGGTTAAATATTTTTACAGTATTCAGAAAATACCTGAATGTCCAATGGAAGCTTCTGTTGTTTCATTGAGTGCTTTGTTCCAGAAGACACAGCTGTAGCTTTGCTTTCTGTCCAATATTTTTATTGTGCTTGTGGTATTATAAAAACCATCTTCATTCTGAATATGAGAAGTATTTGCTGGAGAGCTTATGTTGACACCATTTCTTATCCAGTAGACATCTGCCTTTGGAAAACCCACTGAATGGCATGTCAGATATATTTGACTGGCTGATTCATGAAAGGACATCTGAATATCTGTGTATGGTGCTACAAGAAAAATCAAGAAGATCAACAAAATATTGCAATTGAAAACTGTAGTATGTATTGTACACCTCCTGCATATCTTACAGCTATCCCAATACTTTAATAACAGATACTTCCAGTGTTACCCATATCACAGAAGAATATTAGTGTATTGGAGAAACAATCCATTTCATTCATTTTTGTGATCCTACAAAAATATGTAAGCATGGACAGTGGGCATCTGTTACTCAAATCTACCATAGAGAAGTTCATATCCACAATTCAGTGTGTAAATACCCTAAAAATAGTGATGAAATGATGAAATAATTATGACATTTGCCAGGGTTTGATTTACTAGGGGTCCGAATTTTATTCAAAGCTGTGAACCTGAACTTAGAAGTGAATCCCATGGAAGATTATAATGGAAGAATTGTGTTGCTAAATCCTGATCATTTTTAGGGTGAATAGGCAAACTACTTTTTAGAAAAGGCATGAGATGCTGGGCACTGCAATGGGGGACATATACCAGTGCGAAAAACAAATTACAGAAAATAGCGTGCAGCGGGGAGAGGATCTTCCATGTGGCTTTGAAGGGAATATTAAAGGAGAACTATGGGGTTAAGGCTTTTCCCCATAGTTCTCCGGGTAATGGGAGGACACAAACTAGCGTCCTCCCGTCACCCTAAGCTCAGTATACAGCTCGCGGTATACTGAGACGCCACAGTATACCGCAAGCTACTGCTCGCGGTATACTGAGACGACGAAGCTGAAGCGGATCCCGACAATTATGTCTGGATCCGCCCAGCTGCGTGAGTGACAGCTGGCTCTGCTTATCTAGAGGCAGAGCCAGCTGTACCCGCCCCCTCCCCCGTCCGATCCACCAGTCAGCGCTGGCGGATTGAAGCGGGGAGGGGGGAATCCAGCCCTTCCCCTGTCACGGAAGAGGGCTGTGACAGGATAGAGAGGTGAGCGAACGCCGGTGTGTGTTCGTTCACCTCCCGATCTACTGAGCCGACCTGTGACAGTCTCATTGTCACAGGTCGGCTAGAACTATGAGGTGAGTGAAAAACACTCACCTCAGTTCTCCTTTAAAAATACACAAATCCATTAAATAACATGGTTGGGGATTCTTTAAACTGTATGTGGTGTTACAGTACACACAGTATGATTTTCAAAGACAGTCTCCCCAACAGTGTACGCTTGCAGCGCATCTTTGACTGGGGAGTCTATTTTTTTTCTTTTACCTACATATGGCAGCAGCATACCACTTGATTCAATTCAGTTTGGAAAAAAGGCTTTTTTTAGGTAGCTTTAGCAGCGACACATGCTTTTTTATCAAACGGCAATAGGCCCACTTTTGGCGTATAGAAATTGCTCAGTAGTTCACTGGAGCTGTCACTGTTTTCACTAATGCAAAACAGTGGGAGAACAGTTTACGGGACCACTAACATCTTATCAACCACAAAATAAAACAAAAGACAAAACAAAATCCCCAAAAAGAAGAACAACAAAAAAGAAGGCAGCAAAGTAAAGTTTCCTAACTGACCCTAATATCTTCCTGTTCAGTTTGTCAGCTTTTCCTGCAACAGCTTACAATTCACTGACACTATGGCGGCTCTGCCCCCACCCCCACCCCCATTTTTATAGTGAGGTGGCTGACTTAACCAAAAGCCCCTTATTGGCACCTCTAAGCCTGCTGGCCATAGTTTGAAATAAATGCAGTATGTTGTATTTTAAAAATACTTTCAAGGTTAAATCAACACATAAATTTGGCAAGGCCATGAATCTCAAAGCTATGGTAGCAGCGAACCCAAACCTCGTCCCTCCCTAAGAAATGGAACTTCTAATGTGATGAACTCTCCATTAAAAGTTGGATTTATACAAAGGATTGTAGTAGGTTTCAGATATCTTGGGATGAGTCCTTTTTTTAATAGAGTGGGGAAGAGTCAGAATCAGTCAGGTTTTTACTCCTGTGTTCGTGTCTGCAGGAGCAATTTGCTTTCTTTTTCTGTCCCAGGAAAGAAAATGTGGGGAAATCTCACAAAAAAAACTGGCAGATGTTCTAACACTTCCCAACTTTATCCAAAAAAACATTCATAGACTTATATTGTTGATGCTGGTCTGGCTCCGTGGATGCTATAATTTGCAGTATCCTAGTGTCAGCTTATCGAGAAAATGTAATTGTCATTAAACTTTAAATCAAAGATAAAATACTTCCTGAAGACAATTATTACTGACTTGCAGAATAACTGGAATTGTTTAATTACTACCATACACTGCAACAGTGCAGAAATACTGTATATGAATAACACTTTGGCAACTTACCTAGGACTTCTAGTCTAATTTTATTGAAGTCAGATCCTTCAGACTGTAACATACAAAAGTATGCTCCTGCATCAGTGAGCTTTACATCCTTAATTTGAAGAATGGCCTCTCCTTTTATCAGCTCTTTCGTCAACAAAGAGGCTCTCCCATGATATGGGTTCCCCTGGTGAATTGGTTCCTCCTTTCCATTGGTAAACTTTACTACTTGTGTTTTCTTGTATGGATCATGATGTTGCCAGGAGACTTTCAGCTTATTTAGATCTTCATCTTTTTGGAATGGAAAGTGGCATGACATTTTTACTGTATCCCCATATTTTACTGTGTAAGTTGATTTGGGAGCTGTTACTACAAATAAAGCTAAGCAGATAAAACAGAATAACAAATATCAATATCAGTTGAATATAATTTACAGTACTCAAAAGGCGCAACCAAAAATTAATGTTTTAGTGACAGGTGAAACTCACAGGCTGAATCAGTACTCGGCTTCTTATATATCTGGGATACTCCAGCTGTAGAATCTACCTGCCATAATTCCTATTGCCTCAATTTAAAGGGATGTTCAGATACCAGTTCAGATACCACTGCCGAAACGTTTCATGCAAACTACCAGGTTTGCAGGGGTTGCAGCTGCAACTGGGCCCAGGCACTCCACCACTGTCCTGAAATCATTAGTCTGTATTGTTTTAGAAACACATGACACTAAACAAAAATGTATCAGTAAATGGTATCTGTGAGTACTTGGACAAGTATCAGTACTTGTACTTGGTCTAGTTTGTACTTGGTCTAGTCTTGGAGCTGGAACATTATCAGTACTCAGTGGCGTCACAAAGGGGGTGCAGCCTGCACCCGGGTGCCACCATTAGAGGGGTGACACCAAAATGACTGACAGTCATTTTGGTGTCACCCCCCTATGAAATGTCGGGCACTCAGTCACGGACCGAGAGCCTGACAGTGTCAGGACAGAGGAGGGGACCCGGCGGCATACCTCATTCCACCGGGTGAACGTCCCCTCCTCTCTCTGTCGGCGTCCTTTACCACCGGCAGGCGCCAAAAATACTATGACATCACAGAGGGGTGCCACCCGGTCTCTGCTCCGGGTGTCACCCAGCCTCGGGACGCCCCTGTCAGTACTTGTACAGAGTACGGTTCTTGGTATCTGGACATCTCTACAATTCATCTCTTGATTTGTACTGACGCTGTCCTTCCTTCTGGAGGGTGGCTACTTTTGTTCCCCATGGTTCCTGTGTATGTTGTAAAGTAGCCACTGCTCCAAGCTCACTCCTGTGATGGACTAAAATTTCAATACAAATGAGTAAACTAAACATGAGACTGAGTCCACCCCAGGAGCGAGTTTGGAGCGGTGGCTACTTTACAACATACACAGGGACCATGGGGAACAAAAGTAGCCACCCTCCAGAAGGAAAGACAGCGTCAGCACCAATTCAGAGATGGTTTGAGATGAATTGTAGAGATGTCCAGATACCAAGAACCGTACTCTGTTCAAGTACTGACAGGGGCGTCCCAAGGATTTGAGGATCTACAGCTGAGTGATACACAAAGAAGATATATTTTTTCAATAGTAAAAGTACTTGACTGCCTGTTTAAGGTTTAACTCCTCAGTTTAGTGTCACTTTAAATCCTCCATAATGCAAAATGCATGATCAAAAAATCAACTCCAACATGCATCCAAGCGTACAGCACAAATGTGCACTATTGGTTGCTTGGATGCTAGACACCTCGAGCTGTCTGCATCCTAGCAACGAAGGATGCTAGGCTGCTCAAGCCACCTAGCAACCATGTGGGAGGAGATCCATTAATATATTACATACCACTCTTGTGCAATCAGTTCCCCATCAGGTCCGCTCTGACGGCTGGTGGGAAGAGCCGTTGTTCCCTGTGTATAATTTGATTAACTGGAATTATTCTTCAGAATGACTGGTCTCTACTGCATGAACAACTCATTCATTCAGGGCCATCACTTACACATCAGTTGTATGCAGCAGCCTTAGCGTCCGTTGATTACAAACTATTATTTACATGCCAGCAGCAGCCTTAGCAAATAGTACCGCCTAGTAACAAAGGATGCTAGGTGGCTCAAGCTGCCTACCTTTTAGCTTCTGCTGCTTAGTATCCTTTGATAGGAGGCAGGCAACTTCAATAGAGTGGATTTGTTTTCTATGCTATACATTACACATAGAATAAATGTTTATATGCATACAACGTGAAAAAGCCAAAATACTCTTCCCTGAACATGGGACTCGGCAGTTCCAGGACTACGGCTCTGAACGCTACTCTACTAGATGGATCTAAACTCCACCCATGTGCATGGACACATTGGATTTAATAGAGCTGTGTTCAGATCCGTAAAAAAAATGCTGTAGATATCTAAACACATCATTTTTGTGTCCATGCGCATGAGGTCTAACTCTCCAGCAAACTGAAACATTAGTTCCGAGTGGACTTATCATTTAAAAAGTGTGTGGGGTGTGTGTGTGGCATGCATGCAAACATGTGTGAGTAAAGTGTTTGTATAGCCAAAACTTTTTCTTTATGATTTGAATTGAATATGGAGTTAAAAATGTTACTTTTGTTGCTGTCTGTGTCCTGTAGCGGAGATTTCTCTTCACGCCCTGTTCCAGAGACACAACAGGAAGTGAGAGGAAATCTCTACAAAGTAAGAAGAATTCCCCTCCAAAGTAAGTGTCTCCAGAACAGGTGTCCCCATTGGAAGATTTTCCTTCACCTCTCTAAGTGATACTGGTCACCTGAACAAATAGAGGGGGTAAATCTACCTAGAGGGGTAGAAATACAATAATAATGATCGAAATAAAAATTAGAGGCTTTATAATCTACTCACTCTATCCAAAACAACAAAACATGTTTTGTCTATACATAACCTTTAAATGTAAGCAACGTGGAGAACCATCAAATGGTGACTTACCTAGTATTAACGTGCGGAATTCAGACATCATAAGGAGAAAAAATATTAGATATGTCATGTTTACTCTGCAACAATAGAAACAGAAACATAATACATTCTTGTGAACACTTTAGAGATACGTATCTTAGTTTTATTGCTTAGTTTCAAATTAATAATTTGTAATTCATTAATACATAATGATTTAAAGATGTATATCTTCCGCCCTAGCAGTCCAGATGTGATGCAGGCCCTTGAATATCATTACTGACATAAGGAGACAGGATTTTTAATATATTCAAATGCAGCTATATTTGTATACCAGCACATTCTCAGCATAACAATATAATGGGGCCAATTCATACATTTTCCCCCCAGCTATATGCAAGGTGAATTCTGTTCGCACGGCATTCCCACCACTAGTCCTCAGCTCCATCCAGTGGCAGGAATGCCATGCATATGGCTTGGCAGAAAATGTAGAAATCTTCCCCAAAGGGTACACACACCTGCTCTCCTGCTTGTCCTAGCAATCTGTATTAAATACATTAGAAAGTGCAACATTAATTCTTATAACAAAGGCAAAAAAACTATCCCAAACAATCTAATGTGCCGGAATGAGGGCATGAAAGTGGTTACAATTGTGTCTGTGGACTCAGCATTGATAAAAAATACAGGCAGGTTAACAGTCCATATACCAAACATTTCACTTAAAATTGGTCTCTCTACCCAAAACGGGATGTTTCCGTTTTTGAGGTTGGGAAGTTAAACCACCTGTTGAGATCTGAATTTGCACACTTGATCTGGCCATTATAGGGGGTTCCCACTCCTATTGGATATTTTAAATGTTATATTAAGGAGAAAGTAACAGGGGAGCTGTAACGTGGAAATGGGAGTAAGAACACCCAAAACTATGGCAGAGTGATCCTACTCTTGGAGTATTTAAAGAAACACCGTCAGTCACCTAAAAAAAGTCCAGATGAACATTCCCTATAATTAAAGAGGTATTATACTCACCTTTCCGATGATCAGAGTCTCCTACCTTTGCTTTATTACAGCGCTGCAGTCTCTATCAGAGCATTTGACACTTCCTGGAGAGTCGGATGCCTGTGTCCCTCACTGTGCGCTGTGGCTCCATACTCTGACCTCTGTGTCACTGCTGTGTCGTGTAGTGACATAGGGGTTGGAGGATGGAGCCACTGCGTGTGTGGGAGACACAAACATCCGACAATCCCCAAAGTGTCTAAGACTGAAGCTTCTGATTGGGGCTGCAGTGCTGGAGCAGAATGAAGGTAAGAGACAAAGCCTGCAGGAGAAGTGGGCATAATACCTCTTCTATTCTAGGGAACTTTAATCTGAATTTTTTTCGAGACTAACACTGTCTGCTGGATTGAGAAACTTGCCCAAAGATCTTCTGCATTCGACACCTCTGGGAGTGACGGTTAATGAGCCCATTGCCCCTATGGTCACTACAGGACACAGGGGCCATTGGAAATGTACTGGATGCAAATAATCTCTCAACAAGATCTTCTCTTCACCCCAGCAGAGTTCAGTGACACAAAATATTTATTTACATTTTTGTTCATATTTCTTACAGTCATCATGCTCCAACTCTCTCAAATCAGCTTCCCTGAACATCCTTTCTAGTCTAAAATCATGAGGGACAGAGCAGTTTTTAGCAGCTGTCCATCTACTAGCTTGGAGAAGGGAGGAGAGGAAAGCAGGGAGGAGCAGGAAAGTGACTTTTCTTGCTCTGCTAGTGTGTTTCAAGAGACACACACATGATAACACACAAGGATGATTCTATAGGACCCTGCAAGGGAAAGGAGCCACCCTAAAACAGGATATCAGGACCAGTGCTCAGGAGACCAGCTGATTCTGCAGGAAACTAACACTTTAAAACATCAAGGAGCAGTATACATTGTAAGTGATTTAATCAGAATTTAAGGAAACCTTAAGGAAATTTAAGGAAATCACAATGGGTAGGAAGTCCCAATAAATCATTTGTAAAAGAAAAGCAAATACAAATCCATAATACTAAAAAATGCTCAGCAAAACTCGATTTCCAATAAAATGTATGATTTCTTGGCCTGATCTAACCTAAGTTACTGTGGAAAGTGCAGAATTATTTTCTTAAAAGGTCTAACAAATGAGGCAAGACTCAAAATGGAGCTGAGAACAGATATATATTTATAAAGGCCTTCATTAAAAAATGTTCCTGAAGAAAATATAGATGACCCATAGAAGGTTTGTGGGCCCACCCAAAAACAATGAAACACCTGCCAACCTTCATAAAGAATCTGGGCAGATCTCTGAGAATAGTTTCAGCTGAACAAAAGTTATCACTGAAATATGCAGTCAGTATAGGTCACAAGCTGTGTCAGACACCTTGGTCTCACCTTGATAAGCACAGAGTAAGTCCTGGAAACAAACTATTTGGTTGATCATTTTAAGCTCTTGTAGGAATCCATGAGGATTTTGGGTCCATTTCCCTATTTCCTGTAAGGGGAAACTTAAATCAATAGTGCTCAGTTTCTTAACTTGTACGATATATTCGCTATATGTAATGGCAGTTGGTCTCAGTATGAAAAATCTGTTGGACAATTCTGGAATTTGTTATCAAGGCAGGAACAGCACAAAAACAAGCTGCTATGGCCTATTAAAACCATAAATCTGAGTATCAACTGTAGGGTTGGGATAAGTATTCCTGACTAGCATCTAGTATCTAGTCTGGCAATAAGATCAGAAAAACTGTCTATATTTAAATTTCTTCCAAAACCAATTTCTTGGACAAAAAACTTTTTAATAACTTTCACAATGCGTAAGCTTGCAAAACTGCTCAGCCATGTAAAGTTTATCAGTGCATAATGTAGCTGTGGTAAAGGTTTGTAGCTCTGCAAAAAACTCAGTTTAAAGCAGGGGTCGGCAACTCGTCAATCACAGGTAAGTGATGGATAGATCACATCCCCGCAGTGCTAACCCTTCATCTGAAGTGCTTTTCAACAAATACTCCCCACATATATATAGAGGAAAGCAACATAGCTACATGCACTTCTGCGCTGATCCATGCCAATCCTCCTGTAGCATCTATCCCAGGTGCTTGAATGTGATATCACATCCAAGCTTCTGGAATGGATGAGAAATGTAGGTGAGTGGGGCTCAGCGTGCAAGAACAGGTCATTTCACTGCCGCTTTCCTGCATTGATCAGCATTTGGGGGTGGGGTGGGGAAAAGGAAGCATAAGGGAGGAGGGGAAGGATGAAGAAATATCACCACCAGCCAGGGGATGTAAAATGCTGGAATGCAGGGGATGCTGGCAGCTGGGTGCAGGGAAGGCCAACCAGGCCAAAACTCAAACCAGTCTGCCAGGACAGAACTCAAGCAGCTAGCCAGACAAGCTAGAATACAGGTCAGCCAGGGCAGAACTTAACCCAAGCAACCAGGCCAGAATTCAAACCAGCCAGTTGGGTGAGAGCTCAGACCAGCCAGCCACACCAGAATTGAGACCAGCTAGATTAGAATTAAAATCAGCGGACCAGTTCACAACTCAACCCAGCTATCTAGCCAGCCAGGTTATAGTTTCTAGTTAATCTCCTTTAAAAAATAAGGTTGCTGCACCATAGTGATCTTTGATTTCTATCATGTTCTTCAGGTAGCGCCCCACCAATTAAAGACTTATGTTATGAAATAAAATATAAGTATCATTATAGGTGCTGCTATTACAACTCTTTTTTTCTTCCCTGTCTACTAAACTATTACGCCCAGCCTTAGAATTTGCACCAAGGCGCTAAAATCTTATATCTCCAAAAACATCAGTTGATGTTGAAAAAAGACTTGTGAGCTACCAAAGACAGAGTAGTTAGCTTGAAAATTAGGGTTAAAAGTTAGTTCCATGCCCTAGGGCCCCTGTTTTCCTGGCAACTTTAGTCCACAGCACTGGTCCCTAATAGTTCCCTGAGTATGCTGTCTGTGGTTCAGACCTACTTTAAATTAAGATCAGTGACACTTACTGTCAATGGGACTGCCAGGTGCCACAGAGAGAGGTCACTGGATAGGGCCCATAAAACCTTTGCTATGTAGTTACACCCCTGAGATTGACCCCATGGACATGCAAGCACATCAGATAGAGTCCACCTCATTTTCTGGGTGTTGTGCTGTACAGCATTATCTAACCCTTTCCTTCCCAGTCTGACTATCCCTTGCCCGCTCTTTTCATTCTCTGGATTTCCATTGTTTCACTCATGGAGGCTCAGCATCACATGGACATTACCTAGAGTGGTCTGCATACAAATACAGTCTATCTAGGCACACCCACTCCTCATTTTTATATTGGCACAAATCCTCCCTAGAGCCAGCTCACTGCATACATCAGGGCTGAGTGTTCTTGAGCTAAGTACTCAGTCAGGGTGCATAGTTTTCCCTGCTTCTACTTCATTCATGCTGTGTATCTGTGTTTTTTTGCATCTTTCCTGCTAACAGATTGTTTATTCCCCCACCAGTCATCAAGTAGTGCTTTCTTACTCAGAACTATCATCTTCGGCAACTTGCTATTTGTGAAATAACTTAGCTGGAGATGGTATGGGGCTGATTGCTCATGGTTAACTAGTCTACAGCAATCTAGACAGTAATTTGCTATTGCAATAAAATGTAGTCTGCAATCTTTTACAATCGTTTGTTACTTCTTTAATAAATACCCACAAAGGTTTATTTTGTGAAAATATGGGAAGGTAAGGTTCACTTCAATTTTTTTTTTAGTATTGGATAGGGGATAGGGAAGTTAGAAACTCTGTCAAGTTTTTATTGTGGTCTGTGTTGTATGGCGGGGATTTCCCCCACTTCCTGTCCTGGAGGCCCCCTGCATCTGGGAAAAACGTGAGGGAAAGTTTCCCAAAAGTGTTACATAGAAGCTTAAAAAAGCCCCATACTGCCCATCTAACCATAGCCCACTTACTTATAGATTGGTGGAAGATTTAGAATGTCTTTTTGTGACCCCCATTGGCAAATTTAACTTTGACAACAGCAAAAGAGGGAAAATCTTCCCATTAGGGACAATACAAACCAGATAAAAAATGTTACCCTTTCCCAGTCTTCACTCTATCCAAAACGAGTTGCACATTCAGTTATCAAGTCCTTCTTCTACATGTATAACATAAACACCTGCTTCCTTTCCCATGGACACAAGGGAAGCTGTTTTACATCAGATTGCATAGTATTAGTCACTATTAAGCAACAGTATTCTTTTTTTCCCGAAAGTTAAGTAATAAACTAAAAGTGAAAGTAAAACTCTAGCAATTTCAGCTGTTGCTCAGAAATCCAGCAATGACTTGTTGGTGCCAGGAAGCATGTCACAGTGTTAAAGAGTTTGTCTTTGTAATCCCTTCTTCGGTATTATTTGATCATTGTGTAGTGACTGTGACGGACCCCCGTACTCAGGATGAGTATGTCCGCCGCTGTCTTCTTCCTTGCTGAGGAGATATTGGAACCCGCTGATCTGTAGCTCCCAGTTTCCCCAGTCACTAGCCAAGGCTTGAGTGTAGGGTAAACGAACTCTGCTTTATTGAACAACTGCACAAACTTTTATACAGAAAGTGATCAGATCAGAATATAATCCCATCACATCCCCCGTCCCCTCCCTGGACATTCTGTCTTCATAACACCACAGGTGTCCACCTGCTAACGAGCTCCAGACAGCCATAACAGAAGCCTGGCCAGAATGTCATTGTTCTGAGCTCCCTCAGAGAACAATAGGCGATAACGAGGGATGGTTCTGGTAGTCTTTCCATAACCAGGTCACACAGCATAACGCACTCAAAACATAACTCAACACCAATACACATTTAACTTATAAACTGATCACCATGTCGTCACAGTGACCCCCTGACTTTAGGGGGAAGGAGGAGCTGACATTTCACCTCAGGGATCAGTCCTTAGCTAAATGGTGGGATGTGTAAGCAAAAATAAATGAAGTTGGGCACCAGTCAGTGTAAGGATTTTTCTAATGCTTTAGTCCATTAAGGTAAAAATTAGGAGGAGAGGGGGTTAGGGTTGCAGACATCTTGGACAACACAGAACTCCAGACTCATGAATGCTCTCCAGCTTCACAGTATAAACTGAAAATGCAGTGACACGGTGTCAGAGAACCATATATGGTCAGCAGACATGTTTGAGATCTCCCCTGGGTAAGACACCAGACTCCCTGTGAGGACTCCAGGCCCATCCTGGCTTCTCTGGCACCTCCAGCAGATGAAGTTCCTCCCTGGCTCTCCATCCCAGGAATTACTTCAGACCCCAACTGGATCCATACCTGACCACCTGCAGGCTTCAGGCCTGGTCAGACGGGTTACACATAATGCACCCTCCGCCAGGCAGAAGGCCAGGGGGGAGAAAGAGACTCTCACATGGTCAGACCCAGATATTTATGTCCAGGACGCATCACTGGCGATGAAACTCCTAGTGATTGGCTGAAGAGACGTAGATATCCATAATGCCCCATAATTGGTTGCTCTGCTCTCTGGCAAGGTTATACCCATCAGCAGGCAGATGTACTCAATAACAGAACGCTTAGGGAGAGCCAAATGGGTACAGAGCAGCTAGAATGGATACAGTCCTTGCACAACTCAATTTAAGCAGTCACCTCACTTAGGACAAGGTGGCTACAATTGTAAATTCTAAGTTTTAACTTCTCCAAAATTTCTATGAAATGCATTAAAGCCAATATAGAAGGTGAAATTGGAATGGTTTTTTGTTGGTTTTTAAAAGTGTAATGGGTTTTACATAGCTCTGTTTTACAGAAGCTGTTTTCCTCTATCCTGCATATGTTTTTATGCCAAAAAACAGTCCCTCATTATTTTTTTTACAAAAATAAAACAAAGACAGAAAAAAAAGGAAAATAAAAACATTAAAAGCAAAGGTCCATAAATAATCACATACACAAAGAATAAAAAAAACACACATGTACAAAGAACACTAGATGGAATATATTAAACTGCCTTAACCCCTTGCCACTGACTGCCTGCAACCCTAAAAGGGGTTCCTAATGCTGGGAGTCAGAGGCAGGCCTCCTGATCACATGATCCCTGTGATCAGCTGTCACATCAGTCACATGATCAGGAGCCCATTCCATGGGTGACCAGGAGCTCTTGGTGACATCTCAGCCATAGTGCCTGAAGCATGCCAATGATAGAGTTCTCACCACAGAACAGTGGAGCTCATCCTTAAGCTAGCAATACACTGGCCAGCTTTTTAGTCGACTTTTGTTGAAGAAGATGGTCCAGAAAATCGAAGCCGAACATGGACTTCAGCCAGTCGGACAGCGTCAGAATAATAGTCCAGAATACAATACCCCAAAGGGGGATGTTTAGCATGGATGAGGGAATGAAGCATTTTATCTCAATTAGCTTACGGGGCTTAACAGGAAAAAAATTATCAGCATTATTATGCCACCACTATTTATAACTTTTTGTGACTAAAACATTTTTATCAGGAGGATATGTGTAATGGAAGTATTTGCTAGTGAAGCACATAGACAGGACCTAATCTAGCCAATGTACTGGTAACATAAGCCTTACCTACCTATTTTTAGAAAATAGGGTGAAAAGCAATTATTGGGTGAATATGGAGCCATGAAAATAAATACACTTCTCTCTTCATAAGCAGTTTGCACTTGTGTACATCCCTTACAAAGTCTCCACCTTTGCTTACAGTATACACACATTTCTAAATCCTCCTCTAAGGTTAGACTCCTATTTGACTGTGCATGGTACTGTTTAAAGTGACACTAAACTCAGGAGTTAAATCATAAAAATGCATTCAAGTACCTTAACTATTAACAAAGATGTAACTTATCATTATAATGATCTCTGAATTGCTGCTGACACTGTTCTTCCTTCTGGAGGGTGGCTGCTTTGGTTCCCCATGGTCCCCGTGTGGGTTGTAAAGTAGTCACCGCTGCAAGCTTGCTCCTGCAATGGACTACAATCTCATGTTTAGTTTATTAATTTATATTGAGATTGTAGTCCATCACGGGAGTGAGCTTGGAGTGGTGGCTACTTTACAACACACACAGGGACCATGGGGAACAAAAATAGCCACCCTCTAGAAGGAAGGACAGTGTCAGCACCAAGTCCGAGATGATTTGAGGATCTACAGCTGAGTGATTAAACAAATAAAATAAATTTTTGATAATAGTTAAGATACTTGAATGCAATTTTTAAGATTTAACGCCTGAGTTTAGTATCACTTTAAAGGATTGATAAACCAAGTTTCCCATATACAGGAAGCATTACATTTTCAAGATCACACATATTCAGTGCTTAATGCAAATTTTCAGTCTATTTATTACCTGTCAGTAAACAATATCATTGTTCTTATCAGTAAAAAAAAATCTTCCTCTTTAAATATTTCAAAAGTTTCCTGTTAAAATTATTGACAACACAAGGGAGTTTTTCACTTCATCATAACCATGTGTATTTTCATGTTCTAACAATTAAGCTTATGTGCAGCTATATTTTGTATTTTTTTTTTCAAGCTTTAACATAGGTCACGCAAATCATCACATCTAGAGCAACATTATTTCCCAGTAACCATAATTCATGTATTTCATTTTTCTAAGGAAAAATGAGCAATGGGATGAGAATGATGAGAAAATAACATGGAAACTTGCTTAGATAGTAACATTTTAAATAGTACCCTCCTGACCCTCCTGACAAGATACACTTTTAACCTACAAAAAGTTGGTCTATGCCAATTTTGAATGGCCCGATAAATACTGCAAGATCTGGCATGGTTATATTCAGTGCCGGTGCTAGGATTCTTGCCTACACAGGCAATGTGCATTTTCGGGTGACAGTGCAGTCTTTAAACACTTTAACAACAGCTGCTCTTGAACATTTAACGAATTCTGCTGTTTTGCTGATACTCGCTCCATGGCTTGAGCGCCAACAATCATCCCACGTTCAAAAGCTGTTAAATCGCGTTGTTTGCCCATATCTTCAGAAAGAAATCACTTCTACTGTAGTGGTGAACAACCTGCTTCCCTATTTATAATGGTCTGGCCCTCTAGCAACTTCAGCGTGAAATTATAGCTAATTATAGCTAATTTGCCTACAAACGTCAAGTGGTCATAATAATCTGGCCACTCAGTGTATACAATTGTGTTAAATCACAATTGTTGCGTAAATGAATATATGTTGCTTAAATTAACCTGTTCCTAATCAGACACACATTTGTTAGTGCACAGTCATGTTTACTTATATTTGCACTGCATACATCAATTTCAGGTGTATCGTTTTATACATACTTACATTGGTCCAACTTGGCCCAATGTAAGTATGCAAATATCATACCTGAGCAGCCCACATGGATCCTGTAAAGCACTGTAGTAGCCAGATCCACTACAGTGTTAATAGCGATGTTCTGGGTCCAGTAATAGCAGTGAGCTGAACAGCTTCCCCTCTGCTCAGAAAACACAGAGGGTTACTCGCTCAGCATATCGAAACATTAAGAGAATGTCTAGTATTTTCATCAATGAATATGAGGCATTGTTTGATTGGACGAAGCGGATTGTTACATCTTCATTCAATCAAAGAACGTCTCGTACTCATTAATAAAATGACTAGGTGTTTTCTCAATGGCCGCTGTGCCGAGCGAATAACCCTCTGTGGTTTCAGAGCAAAGCAGGAGCTGTTCAGCTCAGCACCATTACAGGACCTTCAAGATTGCAGAAGAAATGTGGTAGCTCTGGCTATTACAGTACTTTGCAGGATCCCTGTAGTCTGATTAGGTGTGACATATGCATACTTACTGTACATTGGGCCAAACTGGACCAATGTAAGTATGTATAAGAAGTTATACCTGGAATTCAGCTTTAAAACAGTATATCCTTTTCACATTTCACAGTCATATATGGTGCACTGTGTTATTAAATGGTTATTACTCTTTGCGATACAGAATGTATAACACTTAGATTTGTACCATGTAACCCTGTATCCAGAGGCATATCTGCCGCAAGGCAAACAAGGCATTTGCCTTGGGCGGCGCTTTTAAGTCAGTGAAGCAGAGTCTCATTTGCCATTACCAGTGTCTGCGCATTTTCATGAGTACTCATACTTCTGAAAATGCCCCCATACTAGGCGCAGACACCGGTGCTTTAAATTCTTAAACGCAAGCAGCTGCCATAAGTTCCCACGCTTGGTGGGGACCTCACAACAGACTTCTGGAGACCTTGTGGTGCTGCTTACAGCGCGGGCCACACATCTCCTCCTTCCTGTGGAATCATGCGACCTGCACTCACCCACAAGACCATGTGGGACCACACATAGCATTCCTAAGACCCCACACAGCCCTGGTGAGAACCTGCACAGTCCTCCTAAGACCCTGCACAGCCATGTTAAGAGCCCAAACAGCCCACCTGAGGGTCCGCACAGTCACCTGGGATGCCACACAGCCCACCTGACACCGCGCACAGTCACCTGAGACCCTGCACCGCCCACCTGAGAGCCTGCACAGCTCACCTGAGAGCCTGCAAAGCTCACCTGAGAGCCTGCACAGCCACCTGAGACACCACACAGCCCACCTGAGACCCCACACAGCCAAATGAGAGCCTGCACACCCTCCCAAAATCCTGCACAGCACATCTGATGCCGCAGAGCCCACCTGAGACCCCGCACAGCCAACTGAGAGCCCGCGCACCCTCCCAAAATCCTGCACAGCCCACGCGATGCCGCACAACCCACCTAAGAGCTTGCACAGGCAACCTGAGAGCCCGCACAGCCCACCTGAGATGCCGCACAGCCACCTGAGAGCCCGCACAGCCCACTTGAGACTCTAGAGACACCAGGCCACCACCCCGGAGCAACACAGTATGTAGCTTCATATTATTTTGCATTGTTGCATACTGTATTGCTGGGATTTGTAGTCCTATAGCTGGTGATATTCTGCATTGCTAATAGTGCAACCTGTCAGAAGGTGGATACAGCGTGCGCACTGTATCCAGCGACTGACAGGTTACGCAAAATGTCTTAAACAGGAAGGGGTGGGTCAAATTTAGATAGGAGGGGGCGAGTTTAGTCTTGCCTAGGCAGCACAAAACCAAAATATACACCACTGCCTGTATCCTTTACTGTTTTCACTAATGAAATAGCCTTATAATGTAACAAGAGTTTTCTACTTAATAATGTTTTGGAGTTGGTATGGGCCAGGACCTTGGGGCAGATTGAATACTACTCATGTATGCCAAGCCTAATGTTTTAAAACACATGACTATGACTAACTCATACACAGTTGAGATCATTAACTGTATCCTGCAGTGTTTCAACTAACATTCAATGTTTAGAAATCATACTTTTTTTTAAACTGAGGTCTACACAACTTATTTCAGATTAATGAGAATATACATTTGTGAATAAGGATAAAAATAAATGTGTTATTTACCTGGTATTTCTTTTTAGTTTCTATCCCTCTAGAAGATGAGCTCCAGACATCTCTGTCGGCTGAATTCTCAGCATCTGCTGTACCAGCTTTTACTTTCACTTCACAGTAATTGATGAAACATATGCTGTAGCAGAAACAAAACAGATAAAAGGGCAAACAAAGATATAAAAAAAAGATACAGACTTTGCAGGAAAGGCTATAGGATGCAAAACAATAACACATCTGATTTATACCCAAATGTACACATGACTTCATGTAAAAGTACACGATATTGAATGCAGAACACCCTTAGCATAGCATCAGTTGACAGGTATTTTTGGATATACTGGACATTGGATATTACTCTACTTTGAGATGGCACTAAAGATGACTTTTTAACACAGGAAGTGTCAAACATTTTTTGTTTATTTCTGAGGGACACTTTTACTGTCATCAGGGCAGCCATCAGAAATTTTGGGGCCCCTTACACTGCTTTAGGACCCCCCTAAAGCCCCCTCCTCCTCGCACCACCGCCACACTGAGCCAGTCACACTGTTATTATTATACATTTATATAGCTCTGACATATACCAAAGTGCTGTACAGAGAACACTGAGCCAGTTACATCTGTCTCTGTACAGAGGAGCTTACACTCTAATGTCCCCCACAGTCGCATACTATTATTATACATTTACATAGCTCTGACATATACCACAGTGCTGTACAGAGAACACTGAGCCAGTTACATCAATCTCTGTACAGAGTAGCTTACACTCTAATGCCCCCCCACCCCCCACAGTCACACACTATTATTATACATTTATATAGCTCTGACATATACCGCAGTGCTGTACACAAAACACTGAGCCAGTCACATCAGTCTCTGTACAGAGAAGGTTACACTCTAATGTCCCCCCTCAGTCACACACTATTATTATACATGTATATAGCTCTGACATACAGTATACCACAGTGCTGTACAGAGAACACTGAGCCAGTCACATCAGTCTCTGCACAGAGAAGCTTACACTCTAATGCCCCCCCCCCCAGTACAGATGATCTTACACTCTAATGCACAATGGCACCAGCTGTAGGGGGACTACAAATCCCAGCAATGCATTTATACAGCAGTGACCCGCTGGACGCAGGGCTTAGTTACCCGCTGGACGCGGGGCTTAGTGACCCGCTGGACGCAGGGGTTAGTGACCCACTGGACGCAGGGCTTAGTGACCCGCTGGACTCAGGGCTTAGTGACTCGCCGGACTCTGGGCTTCACGACCCGCTGGAGCCTGGGGTTCGCGACGCGCTGGACTCTGGGCTTACTGGCCAGCAGCCTTAGTGACCTTCTGCACTCTGGGATTAGTGACCAGCTGGACTCTGGGATTAGTGACCCACTGGACTCTGGGATTAGTGACCCACTGGACTCTGGGCTTAGTGACCCGCTGGACTCAAGGCTTAGTGATCCGCTGGACTCAGGGCTTAGTGACCCGCTGGACTCTGGGCTTCGTGACCCGCTGGACACAAGGCTTCGTGACCCGCTGGACGCAGGGCTTTATGACGCGCTAGATTCAGGACTTCGCGGCGTGCTGGACTCTGGGCTTAGTGACCCACTGGACTCTGGGCTTAGTGACGCACTGGACACAGGGCTTAGTGACACACTGGATTTAGGGCTAAGTGACCCGCTGGACTCAGGGCTTAGTGACCCGCTGGACGCAGGGCTTGATGACGCGCTGGACTCAGGGCTGCGCGACGTGCTGGACTCTGGGCTTAGTGACGCGCTGCACACAGGGCTTAGTGACACACTGGATGCAGGGCTTAGTGACACGCTGGACGCAGGGCTTAGTGACGCGTTGAGTTAGTGACCCGCTGGACTCAAGGCTTAGTGACCCGCTGGACTCAGGGCTTAGTGACCCGCTGGACTCTGGGCTTAGTGACCCGCTGGACACAAGGCTTCGTGACCCGCTGGACGCAGGGCTTTATGACGCGCTAGATTCAGGACTTCGCGGCGTGCTGGACTCTGGGCTTAGTGACCCACTGGACTCTGGGCTTAGTGACGCACTGGACACAGGGCTTAGTGACACACTGGATTTAGGGCTAAGTGACCCGCTGGACTCAGGGCTTAGTGACCCGCTGGACGCAGGGCTTGATGACGCGCTGGACTCAGGGCTGCGCGACGTGCTGGACTCTGGGCTTAGTGACGCGCTGCACACAGGGCTTAGTGACACACTGGATGCAGGGCTTAGTGACACGCTGGACGCAGGGCTTAGTGACGCGTTGGATGCAGGGCTTAGTGACAAGCTGTACGCAGGGCTTAGAGACGCGCTGGGTGCAGAGCTTAGTGATGTACTGGATGCAGGACCCACCTGAGACCCCAGACATACCTCAGAGTGATCCTGCAGAGCCCACCATAGATGCTGCACAGCCCATCTAATACTCTCTATAGTGGGCTCTGCAGGGGTCTCAGGTGGGCTGGTCAGGGCTGCATCTCCCTCCCACTCCTATTACCTGCTCACCTTGCCTCATCTGCTGCTGGACTGGCCGGAAGTGACGTGATGTCACTTCCGGCCGGTCTGAGATCAGAAGAGCAGTGGCACCGATGGAGCCCCAGCCTGCTCCAATGCCGCTGGATTGGCAATGCGCTGCTAGGGCCAGGCCTACTCCGGCACTGTGGGGGCCCAGCCGCCTCCTTGCCTGTCACCAGCGGCCGATACTCATGTAAGGGTCCCGGGCGGGCCCCCCAGGCTGCCCGTGCCCTTTACATGAGTATCGACCGTACCCCCCTGATGGCGGCCCTGACTGTCACTACATTTTTCAACCTGTCAGTTGTGGAACTTTGCTCTCTGGAGAACCTTAATGAATACTGTGCATGAATGTACTCAATTGAATTTCCACTTCCTGATCCTCTTCGGCATTAGTGATGTAATCTGTGTGCAAGCGTTGCATCCTGGGAAGGTTAAATCACTGTGCATTGCTTGGAAATCTCATCTGAGATCTCAGGGAAAGGCATTTTCCTCCCCTGAGATGATGTACATAGTCACATGTCCTAGTCACAAGTACCAGAGTTCCAGGAAGTAAAGGGAGATAAAGTGGAAAAGAGCTGGCACTCATAGCAATCTTCTTAATGACATCTCTTCATTAAAAAGGCAACGAATTTTAATTTTCAAAAATTAACTGAAAGGTGTTAGACAATCCGGAAAAAATCCCTTACCAGGCCCTTGATCCGAGCAGCAGCCTGGCAGAGCAGGAAATGGGGGGAGGACATGCTGCCCCCACCTCCTACACCATACCAGGCCACATGCCCTCAAAATGGGAAGACTGCTTTTAAAGGGGGTGAAGTCATAACATGCTCCACCCCTTTGTTTACAATCAGAAGCAGAGCTCCTTGCAGGAAGAGTTCATCGGCTATGAACATGGTGGTGGGGGGAGGGAATTTTTTCTTCGCCGAGTAGGCGAGCGGCAGACATCTTGATTGACGAAGATCTACATCGCGTGAATGACAATGGATTTACTTCATGAAACTTTTTTTTTTTAAATAAAGGACTTGTCAAAAACTGTGGGGTGTGTTTATTTACTATTTTACTGTGTTTATTCAGCGAATGACTACCCCTTACTCATTCAGAGGGGGGGGGCGGTATCTGGGTGCCCCCTTTATGAAAGGAGGCAGCCCGATTCAGATAAGCCCCCCTGCCTGCAGACCCCCACAACCACTAAGCCAGGTTTGTGGGAAAGAGGCCTTTGTCCTCATCAACATGGGGACATTCAATCTTGTGGTTGGTGCATTTTTTCTGCTCCACGGCTTTTGTTCTGTCATGTGATGAATACTTATAGGAAGGGAAGTGAGGGTGCTCTCCGCACACCTTTCAGCAGTCCCGGCCAATACACGACGATGGTGCTTGTAGTAACTCCACGGATGGCACCGTGCAAAACGAACAATTGAAGAAATAGGTCACCAGCACTCAAAGAGTTTAAAAATTAATAAGTCCTTTTTATTGGACCATGGTGTCACGACAATCAAAAAGAGCCAATTTTTGATTGTCGTGACACCATGGTCCAACAAAAAGGACTTATTGACTTCCGGTTCCGGCGCCCATGTGAGGAGCAGCAGGGAGACGGCGCTCCCCATTACTTATAGGAAGGGGTATAACTTCAAAACATGCAACCCCAAAAGAAAGATGGCTAGTGGCTATAGTGCAGACCAAATTATAGCTTCCTTTCCCATGTTACACCTAGTATGAGCTCCATAAACTTTGGTGGTTAGTGACTCATATATATCAACCCTAATAATAGCTGTTAACATTGGTGGCCAGTCTTAAGGTGGCCATACACTCTACAACCATCGCAAGACTTTAGTCTTGCGATGGTTGTAAAGGGATTAAAAAAACGTACGATCTGCCTATCTTGGACAGGCAGATCGCACTCTCGATCATCGCAAGCCCGCCCTCCTGAGGGGCGGGCTTCCGATGACCGCAATGCTGAACGGGCAGTGTGCGCGTGCGCACACCGGCCCGTTCAGCATTTATCTTACGAGCACCGTTCTAACCAGCCGAGAATCGTACGATTCCCGGCTGGTTTTCGAACATGCTGGTTCGACAGAAGACGTGCGACCGTACAGTAGAAACGGTCGCACGTCTCCGTTCACACTGCTCGATTATCGTACGAAAACCCGATCGCATACGATTATCGTACGATAATCGTGCAGTGTATGGGCACCTTTAATCTGAAGCAACATCCCAGATAGCAAGGATAACTTGCCACAAACTTGTGGCAACTTTAAATTGTAATTCTTTCTAAAATTGCTGGAATGACTGGGAAAACACACAGGCTTTGTTTCTTCTCAGTGGAGCTCTCATTGCTCCCTAGTTGGCAACAATGCTTCTAAATGTATGTGAATA
>NW_017307757.1:67087-73313 GCF_000935625.1 Nanorana parkeri
AAAGCATGTCTCAAAATAATATATTTTTTACATTTTCTTCCTTTAGCTAAACTAGATGTTTTTTTCTCCTTATGACGCCATCACCATGCGTGTAAGCTTCTTCTACGGCCAGCTGTTGGGAGCTCAGTTACTACTGACATAAGCATGCCACCCAGAACTACATGAAAAACGTCTGCCTACACACAATGTATGCAGGTTATTGGTTGTCAAAAGGATGGCATTGTTTTGCTAGGAAACATAATAATGTATGTACAGCTGTATATGGGAGAGAGATGGGTGGGGGATAAGGGAAGTTCCAGTGGCGGACCTACGGAACAAAGGACCCTGGGATTGTGCTGGGCCCCCCACAGGCCGAGGCACCGGCAGTTCGGTAGTTCGTTCGAACGTTCGTTTAGTTTTCGTTTCCTATTCGTTTCGTCCATTCGTTCGTCCGTTTGCAGCAAAGTGACATTTGAGGGGGAAAAATGTTTTTCTCCTTCTCTAATGTCACTTTGCTCCAACCAACGAAACGAATAAGACACGGAAACGAACGTTCAAACGAACTACCGCTACTGAATTTCGGAAACGGAAATTCGGATTTGTTTGCATTCGTTATATCTGTAATTCGGAATTCGGATACATCCAAATTTCCAAAAATTCGTCCGAATTTCGATTCGGAACGAAACGAATCGCACATGGCACATGTCTATTAACTACTAAATGTAAGATGAAGACCATTCCCCCTGCCCACATTAATACTATTGTTTCATGCAATGTCATTTCTTCAATCTACGATACAATACCTTAGAGAAAATTATATACAGTCCTTCTAGACTCACAGGCTATTCCACAGAAAGTATAAGCTTAACTGTCCAATATCCTCTTTTGTGTGTTTAGAAAGATATTATATTGTTCTTAGTACCCATCGCAACTATGCACATTTCCATGTTTTTTTAACTTCACTGTGATGGAATAAAAAAGATACAACCCGCTGTAGATTTGGATTCACATTGTTGAGGTGCATTAGCAAATGCATGTTAATATGCATGGCATTAAGGGAGGCCATTCATTTAAATGGACGCCTAACATACCAAAAGGAACCGAAAAAATTGCATGCACTATTTTCTGTAATGCACCACACCACAACACACAAGCGTTACCCTGCAGTGTGGTGCATTGCAACTAGTATAATAAGATCAGTCAGCACTAATTAGACAGCGCTAAAAGCATATAGTGTAACCTAACCTTTATCCCCACCTTATAATAATAATAATAACAACCTATTTTCAAACCGTGAATTAGAGTAAATGGATAAAAGTCCTCTCTTCAAAACAATATATTAGAATATACACTCTCCCAAACCTCTGTGCAAATTATTTAACAACCATAAACTTCATAAAAATATTGAGAATGTAGCGTGAAGATCCAACGCATTCAAAAGTCCACAAATTCCAGATGCCGGTGATTATATACACCACTGTGCTCCCCCTTCTTGCCATAGACTCACAAGAATTGATGTGACCATGTATACAAGAGCGGTGAGGAAGTCAGTTGATGATGAAACACATTGGGTGGAGACTGTTGACAAGATTTCTGATGATACATGCTACATAATCGTAAGCAGCAGAGAGTTATGTCTGAGCTGGGTAAACCTGTGCTGTATGCAGCACAGTTAGATGTAAATGCTTTTTACTTTGTTTTTAAGCTTTAAAAAAAAAAGGGTTTTACAATGTGAGCAATTTCCCTTATTCTTTGATGTTAATATGTATGTGAACTGGATTACTGGTGCACTAGAAAATTTCTTCCTATAAACAAAAGTATTTTTGGTTAATGGAAGCTAGTGCCAGCAGGAGAAGGAGATTGAGAAAGCTTGCTTTGACCTGTTTATGTACATGGTCACATCAATTCCAGTGAGTCTACTGCAAGAAGGGACAGCATGGTAGTGGATATAATCACTGGCATTTGGAATATGTGGACTTTTGAATGGTGTAGATCTTCATGCTATATATATTTTGAAGAACCTTATGGTTGGTAGATAATTTGCAGAGGTTTATGAGAGTGTATATACTAATATTTTATTTTGAAGAGAGGTCTTATATCCATTTACTCTGATTCAAAGTTTGAAAATAGGGTATTATCATTGTGAGGTAGGGATAAGGGTTATGTTTCATCATATGTTTTTAGCCCTGTGTTCATGATATCTATAGTGATGGTATTGAAAATATTCAAACGGAGGCCATCGACTGATCAAGGTAGAAGGTGTAGATAGAAAATAGAAGGGGTCTAAGGAGAGAGCCTTGGGGGACCAAAACAAGAACAGGAGAAGATAGAGTTGTAGGTGACACTGAAGGTGCACTTAGATAGGTAAGAGGAGATCCAGGAAAGAGCAGAGTCTTGGAGGCCAATAGAGTGAAGTTTTTTAGAGGAGAAACGGGTGGTTAACTGTATCAAAGGTAGCAAAAAGGTCTAATAGTATGAGTACAGAGTAGAAGCAATTGGTTTTAGCAGTTAGTAATTATTTAGTGAGTTTTAGTGCAGTTAGGGCAGTTTCAATGGAGTGTTGGGAGCGGACGCCAGACTGTAAGGGGTTGAGAAGGTTGTTACCAGTGAGGTAACAGCTCAGACAGCTGTAGACTAGGTGTTCTAGAAGTTTGGAGGTAAACAGTAGCAAGGAGATGGTTATTATGTTGTTCGGACTATTGGAGTTCATTGTGAGCTTTTTAGGTATAGGGGTTACCAGTGCATATTTAAGAGGGGAGGATAATATACCAGGAGAGAACGGGAGATTGAAGATGTGGGCTAGAGAGCAAAGAATAGAGGAAAAGGGTGACCAGAGTAGTTGCGAGGGAATGGGGTCCAGGGGGCAAGTCATTTGACCACTGTGTATTGGAAACCGCTGCTGTATTGGCTAAGGGAAGAGGCATTAGATAATTCCCCATGTCACTTCCTGTTCCTGTACAGGACTGATGCAAAAACAGCAATTCCTATTATGCAATGGGAGTAGCCATCAATGGGAGTGAAGGTGGTTGGGTTTGTTGACACAGCTCAGATGGCAACAGTTTTGTGGGTGGGACAGATTGGGAGTGTAGCTATCAATCATATCTGAATGTCAGCGGTACTGTGGGTGGGTTTGTTGTCACTCCTCAATTGAGCATAGCTTAGTGGGCAGGACAGATCAGGAGTCTGAGACATCTGGGATCCCCACTACAACCAGCAGTGATATAGTTACATCTCAGCTGGTAAAAGGAAACTACTGCAGGGATGTTAAAAGACTGGTGGCCCAAGGATGGAGCAGCACAGTGGCCACCAGTCTTGCAAGGAGGAAAGAAAGGGAAAACAAATCCTTATTAGGCTGGTTTCTCTGCTGCAGCAGAGTTCAGTTTTAGGTGTCCTTAAATTGTCTTTAGGGGAGACCTGGATTCAGAATATTGTTAGAAAACATTTCATAAAGCTTGTAACATAAATATTTAAAAAATAGATAATTCCTTTAAAAAAAACAATAACAGTATGACAGTACATATGAACAGCATCAATTAAACACCATCAAATGTAACATTTCTATAAAAATAGTTTATTTAAATCAGTGCATTGATTTATTACTTTATATACAAAATTAGGGCTTTTTCAACAATAATAAAGTGTGGTTCTCAAGAAAGGAAAATGTAACACGTTTCTGGTGTTTCTTTCTAAAGAATATACCATAGATCATACATGTATTAGTTTACTGTTAGTATAGTTGGTCTCACAGCAAACAAATTTTGGGCCCTCAACTCATGGCCACCCGTTATCCTTTCTGACCTCAGCAAAGGTGCACAGTTCAAACAGGCAACAAGTGCAGTTCACTGGTCATGATTCCTGCTGCACTTTTAATTTCATAAGAACTCAAGAATGAGAACCAGCTTATGCAATTAGCAAAGTGTGTTATGTGCAGTGTCAGGATCAGGCTCCCTGCTTGTCATGTCTATACATAGTTGAATCAGGTGCTGTATTTGATGTAAATAAGGTTAGATTAATTGCAGGCAGAACAACCATCATCCTCAATGCAAAGTTAAAATCTGGCATATGTCAAGTACTGCACACTACAGAATGTACTCTATAGTGGCTTCTATGGGACTATATCCTGGTGTCCAACCTGTAACAACCTTCTGGTGCTTGCTATGCATCCTTAAGACACCCAGCAGTAAATAGTGGAAGTTGGCACATTAATTTGTTAAGGGGCTATAACAGCTTTGATCTGTAGCAGCCTCATGTACCATGTCCTCAGTCTCTGACTGTCTCCTAGAGCATGTTTACAATTTCCTTGGCACCTAAATAATATATGCTGGCCTTTGGTGATGTCAGGGGCTACAGTTGAGGCCCCCTATACCTCTTAAACTGACTCTCACTGGTCTATACTGTAGAAAGATTTCAAATATATCTACAGGTGAAACTCGAATAATTCGAATATCGTGCAAAAGTAATTGCAATAAGTGCTGCAAAAGGGGCCCAAACCAAGTACTGAGTACATATGCATGCTTGTACTTTTCAGAGGTCCGATATTGTTCTATGTACAATCCTTGTTTTATTGATTGCATGTAATAATCTACTTTTTTGAGGTTGTGGATTTGGGGTTCTTGGGGTTTTCATGAGCTGTAAGCCATAATCATCACAATTATGACAAATCACGGCTTGAATTATCTTGCTTTGCATGTAATGAGTCTATCTCATATATTAGTTTCACCTTTTAAGTTGCATTAGTGAAATAAATGAACTTTGCACAATATTCTAATTATTCGAGTTTCACCTGTAAGTAAGTCATTATCAGGGGCAGAACTACCGGCTGCGCAGTCGTTGCGGCCGCCCCAGGGCCCAAGGCTGGGGGGCTCACTGGCAGTGGGGGAGATGGAAGTGGAGGAGGCCGGGGCCAGGGCCCAGCAGTGCCAGTCCGGCGCCTGAGGAGGCGGGGGGCTCAGCAGCGACGATCCGGCTGCAGAGGAGGCTGGGCCCCAACAGTGTCGGTCTGGCGGCGGCGGAGGCCGGGGACCAGCAATAGCAGGTAAGAGGAGCTGCGTGTGCAGGGAAGGGGACCTTGACCAGCCCACCTAAGAGTGACCCTGCAGAGCCCACCATAGAGATTTTCAGGTGGGCTGTGCAGGGTCAATCTCAGGTGGGCTGTGTGGAGTCTCAGGTAGGCTCTGTGGGGTCTCAGGTGGGTCCTGAGTCCAATGCATTCCTAAGTCCTGAGTCCAGTGTGTACCTTATTACAGAGTCCAGTGCGTTACTAAGTCCAGAGTCCAGTGCGTTACTAAGTCCAGAGTCCAGTGTGTTACTAAGTCCAGAGTCCAGTGTGTTACTAAGTCCCGTGTCCAGTGCATTGCAAAGTCCTGAGTCCTATTCATATACTGTTCTGCATTGCTGTATAATGTATTGCTGGGATTAGTAGTCCTACAGCCGGTGCCATTCTGCATTAGGGTGTGAGCTCCTCTGTACGGAAACGAATGTGACTGGCTCATTGTTCTCTGTACAGCACTGTGGTATATGTCAGAGCTACATGAATGTATAATAATAGTGTGTGACTGTGACATTAGAGTGTAAGCTCCTCTGGTACAGAGACCGCCGGGGGGGTTAGGGGCTGAAGATAAAATCTTGAGAGGGGGGGCCCCCAAGATAACATCTTGCACCAGGGCCCTTTGTTCCTTGGGTCCGCCACTGGTCATTATCATATGTAAACAAATACAAATATGTACGTTACTAGCTTTCAACGTTCTGGACCTGCCAGAAAAATGAATTCTTCAAGTAAGCATTCTGGTATGATAAAGTGCAGATTATAACTTCTTTTCCATGATTTAACTTTTGCCATCTTCAAGGATTTCTCAACTGGAGTCTTGTGTTATGTATTCTCTACATCTGAAAAAATTATTTGTGTGTTAGAAAACTTATTACAATTTGCAGTCTGCTCATTAAACAATACTCAATAGGATGTTTATTGTTTACACTCAATACATTTTTTGATAGCACACTACTTCAATTATTATTATTTATAATTAGAATGTTGCAATACTGTAATTAAAACTGATATTGATAACATTTTGTAATATTTGGTTACATCATTGTAGAATTTGTTCAATTAGCATGTCATTATAATCGTAAAAGATAAAGATATATCAACGAAAGACAGACTATTCAATACATTATTTATTGTCCATACATGCTTGGGCTGTAGCCTGGTTTGCAGTAGGGGGGGGGGGGGGGGACGAGCAAAAAAAGA
>NW_017307757.1:73425-163406 GCF_000935625.1 Nanorana parkeri
CGCGGGTTGAGGGGGGGGGGGGGGGGGGGAAACAGCAAATACAAGTAAGCAAGCCAACAAGTTTAAAGGTTTATTAAACCCTCCGGTGTTTTTGCATATATCTACTGCTAGCAAGCAGTAGATATATGCAAAAAGTGTAAAAAAACGGGGGAAAAAACGATATAAAAGCGGTTTAAACTTACCTGTGTCTTCCCCGCGCGCTCTTGTCCGAAAATGTGAAAATTCTCGGGCAACCGCAAAGCATCTTGGGGTGGGCACATGCGCAGTTCACATTTTCGGGCGGGAGACGAGGAGAGACACAAGGTATGTATATGGACGCATGCATCCGCATGCAGACACCGTGGGACAGGAAATACCAGCAAGGACAGAGGAGTCAGAGCTGGATCGGAGAGCCGCAGCAGCGCTGTGGGGACAGATGAAAACATCAGGAAAGAAGAAGATCATCTCAGAAACATCATTAAAGGTAAGTGCTTTAATTAACATTGGGGTGGGGGGATATTTGTGACTTTAATGTCACTTTAACATAGTGTAGACATGTCAGGTTAGCTTTGCTATCTGTAAAGTGTATAATCCATATAATGAATATATAATGAAATATTGAAATATTATGCAGCTTATAAATAAGATGCAGGGGGGCTGTATCAGTTTTAATTTTTTAGACTGTTTTTCCTTTATTTTTATCTAGTGATGTGGCCATTACACACTTCGTTCCCAGGGTAACAACGCTCACTCACTCTGCTGTATCTATGGAGGAGCAGCATTGTCACTCTAGAACAGTATGTGTATTAAAACTTCAAACAGCTGTCTGTCATCTTATCTACATAATATGAGGGGTAGGTGTTCTATAATTCACAATGATGAACTGGGCAAGGCTGATAACACTATCTGAGATTTCAGAGCAGAATTATCTGCTGAGTTTAGGAAATTAGGAACGCTGGGAGGTTTCAATAGTATTTTTTTGCACTTGCTGTGTTTTAAAAGAGGCAAAACATAGGAAAATGTACATGTTTTGGACAGATGTGTGGCTTTTTTTTTATTTTGCCCAGACATACACTTTTTGGTCCCTGCAACATGCAGCTACCTTTTTTCTGCAAAGAGTAGGGGAAATAAGAGCTGGAAAGAAAAAAAATAAAGGGAAGATAATAAAGAAGGCAGAAAGAGAAAGAAAGTGGAAATGGAAGAGGAAAATGCACGGAAGATGAAGACCGAACCCTGCCCAAAAACAATTTGGCCATTTGCACTGTAAAAATACATAAACACCAATGAAGTGTGTGCATTGTGTGTGGTCGCTGCTACTTTATGTAATATTCTTACTTTCATTCCCCCTGTACAGTACAGTCATCCCGAACAACCAGTACTGAAACTTATATTACGACTGCACTACACAGCGTACAGTGGGTTGATCGCTCCGCAGCTCATCCAATCTGAAAGCAGCTTGCATTCCTTTCATCAAATGCAAGGCATTCTGTAATTGGAGGTGGTGTGGATGAATGTCACAATCTTCATACGTACAATCACAAAACGCCTTGCATTCATTGAAAAAAATGCAAAACATTTTGGAATGGATGAGCTGCAGAACAAGCAACCCGCTATGATCTCTGTACTCAACGTCTGTGTATGTTACACAGCAGCAGCCACATAGTGCACACATTTCTATAGTTTTTGTTTATTTTTACACTGTAAATGACCAAAAAATGTTTTTGGATACATTTTAGCCTCAAACATCTGACTGTGCTTCAGTGAGAGCAAAGCACAGTGAGATTGTTGTGCAATTTGAAAGGATCGGTCTAAATGTCTATTAGGGCTAACAATGTAGTTTCAGGTGACTTTGTCAGGTATAATATGCAGCATCCAAGCCCTGGTGTTATAGTCATATTCCAGCCATGGTAATAGGCCTACTGGGAAGTAGGAATGTGTAGAAGGCAGGAAGGGCCAGATGTTGATATTATCAGGAAATGTTGGAGCTTTGCGTGTTATAATGGTTCGAGTTTCAGCCATAGAGGGAGGGTATTGGAGACTGTTACAGATATCTGCAGACACCCAGCAGAATTGTTTTAAGGATGTTAGTTCATTTTTTGCAGACCATCATACTATTTGCCTAGGATTCCAGCAGTAAAGGGACAGCTTTAATCTATAGAAGGAAGTTAAGAATATGGTGAGTCAGGAACTTTATTGTATTCAATAATAAACAAGTAGAGTGAGCAGAGAGATGACACCAAGAGTCTGCTGCTGCTCTTTCAGTCAGCAGTCTAAGGGTGGAGAGATTGCACCAATGTATTCCTTATAGTTAGAGATGCACCGATACCGTTATTAGTATCGGTATGGGTGCCGATACCGAGTATTTGGGAGAGCCCAAATACTCTTAACGCTTACTCAGATACCAGAACTTCCAGTATCAGGAAGCTGAGCGGCAAGTCATTACACACCGCCAGCTTCCTGATTGGCCGGGAAGCTGGCTTAGTGTTGCTTCGTCACCAGGTATTATGGAGTCGGCTTCATAGAACTGCCATAATGTGAAAACATGCTGCGCATACTTGCTCATTGAGTGTACCATAAATCCCACCCACCACAATGCAAATTTATTTCCACTTTAACTTTACCAGCGAAGGTGGCATAATTTGTGTGGCAGATATGTCTATATCTCATGACTGGATGGAGAGAAATACAAATACTTTGGCAGGTAACAGCTCCCTTATATGGGTTTCATCTGTGTATATAGATGTTTACCTGGAGTTCTTCTTTATTAGATGCACAGTGTGAACCATGTGCCAAAAACAATACATTCTAAGAAATCCAATCTTATCAAAGTATGGAAAAATTAGAGTGCATTGGATTGTCAAGCATCATACATTATTTGTTAACTAATTTTACAGCTATAAAGGATAGCATCAGCGGCATCACTAGAATTTGGTTAGGTAACCATCGAAGTTCAACTGATAGACAAGAGGATTCTTAGAGTCTGAAAAACAATTTGTTAGCAAACTCTGGGCTCTATAGCTCCTAACATTTATTAAAGCTTAATTTGTTGGAGATAAGGAACTAGCAAGCACTGTTTATGCCAGACCCACATACTACAATGGACCTTTATAACAGTGTATATGGTATGTAACTGTTAGTTTAGACTGATGAGTACTTGATTTTCGGTTTGATTTCCTAGTAAACAAAAAGAAAGTCTCTGCGAAGATAATAAGAGAATTGTATATACTGTATATATACAAAATATATGTTGGAAGGCTAACAGGTTAGCCTGAATTTGTGGGAGGAGTCTGCGATACGGCACTCGCTGTTGCTCATTTAGACTGTCACTAATTTCGCTCCGGTCACACGAGTGTCATTGCTGTTGTTGTTTTTCAGTGCTTCCGGCAACCATGTCGCACGTTTCGGAGAGCGAGGAGTTTGTGTCTCTACCCCCGACGCCCACCAGAGGTTCTGTGCAGGGTAGTCCTCCGTCTCTTCGGGCATAGACGATTCCGAAATTGGTTTTGGAGCTACAGAAGAGGGACATTCCTTTCTCGGCCACAGCCAGGAAGGCAGAATTGTTCAAACTGTTGTTCCCCCCGGCTACTGCTAGCATCTGTTCTGAGCGCATGTCTGATCAGACACTGGCGACTTCTTTGGCGCAGATTCACGCAGCGCTGAACGGGATCACCACCTCGTTGCACGAGTTGCAGCAGAGGACGGGAAATCTGGAGACACTGGTCCCCCCGGTTCCGGCGGCAGCGGCAACGCAGGTCCCTACGGGCACGGACGCGGTTATTCCTAGCACATCCGGCACACGGGGAGACGTGCATGCAGGTATGCTGGTTTATCCCCCTAATATTACGCCGGCGCACTTTGTGCCGGCTAACCTTAAAAAGGACATTCTCGAGGGCAAGGATGTGAACCTGGCGTCGCTGCTCGTAGCCACGTACGACGTCACGGACAACAAGTCCTTCGCTTGCGGGGATGTTTCTGTCATACTGAAGGCCAGGGATCCTCGGTTGAACCGCAAGTTGTCTGTGTCTGAGTTTGTTTTGGCCTTTGGTATGTACAGGGATGTGGTGTGCTCTGCGAGCCCTGCTCGTGGGGAGGAGTTGGACATGTATTTGCACTTGGTGGTGGATCTGGGGCACAGGTACGGAGGTTTCGCCTTCTATGATTACCACAGGGCTTTCTCGGCGAAGGCCGCCGCCGTCCTGGCGCATTTCCAGTTCATGTCCAACTGGGGTAGGATGGACACCGAGCTCTTCTGTAGGCACTTCGCGGGGCTAGTGGCGCCGGTATGCACGATCTGTCAGTCGTCCGCGCACATGGCTAACTGGTGCCCCACCCCGGCGTTGGCCAACACGAACGCGGTTCTTAGACCATCTGGGTTGTTACCTAACCCGCCCGGCGGCACCTCCGCGCAGTACGACAAGTTGGGTAGGCCGATCCAGTGTCTGGGGAAAGCCCAGATCTGCAACAATTTTAATTACAAGTCTTGTAATTATCCGCAGTGTCGACTGTTGCACATTTGTTCGGGCGGCTTTAGGGCGCATCCCGAGGTCAATTGCACGGTACGCAGCACGCAGCCTTCGTGACTAAGGGAGGTAAGGGAGCTTGGTTATCCAAAGCGGACATCTCGGATGCGTTTAAACTGCTGCCTATCAAACAGTCGTTATGGCAATGGCACGGGAAGCTCACATAATCAAGCATTTAGGACTTTGGAACTCTTCGTGCTTCAACAGGTACATACCAGACCCACAGGCGGAGTTGGCAGACGCTTTTACCAAGTTGGCAGCATAATGTAGTTAGGGGTAATATTCTTACTAGAGTTGGTTTTTGCCCCCACAAATGGTTTACTTTGTAACAACGTATATTGTAAATTTATAATAATATTAGCTGAAATGCAATTCAATCAATAAGGGGTCATCTTGTCTCCCAGGGGTCCGCTAATACATCATGCAGAACATGGCATTGCAACACTGCGCAAAAGAAGGGCTTGTTTGCATTCTTGAAGATTTTATAAGATGTTAGAAAATCTCTGCAGCTAATGAAAAAGCATATCTTCTTTTCTAGCAGTGCAGTCACATTTTAACTAAGCCCAGAAGAATGATATGTCTTTTTAAAAAACATAGTCAAATGTCTGGTTACCGTCTTGTACTTTCAACAAATGCGTCCAGTGAAATTGTATAAATAAAATTAACTTTTAGAAGTAAATAGCAAAACAAACACATTTCATAAAATAACTGAATATCTTACCATATATAAAGAGCAAAAGAGGAATTGCTACAATTAGCAACATTATAATGACAACTGCAGATATCCATTCATGCTGTCTATAATTGCTGTCCATTCCTGAAACAGAAATGCAAGCGCTGTAATGGATTGTATAAGAATCAGCGAAGATATGGCTACATTGGTTCTGGGAGGTAGGTAGAGCTGACTATTATATAGTAGCATAATACTCAGTGTATGTTTGCTCCAACAGGGGATTGTGGCAAAGAATACAAACCTGCATTTTATTGCTGCTGGAGAATGTCTCTCTTGAAATAATTATCAGAACAGCAAGTGTGGGTATATCTATCTAATAAAGCCGAAGATAGCAGAAACAATGAATAGGGGTTCTAATCCTTCCCCACTCTATCCAAATTTTGGCTGGACATACAGTGCATTTCAAACCTTCTTGTAGTGCATTGAAATGGTCATAGCTCAATATATATTCTCTCACTTGCCTCAGCAAGTGTAAAAATATTTAATGCTAATTAACAGTTCAACAAATCAAATCTGCAGTCATAAAACGTTAATAAGGCATGTCACATACAGAGAGAACACATGAATAATGGAAAGGTGTGCATACCTGGGAAGGTAAAATTATGTGAAATTGAATCTTGAAGTGCTTTATTCCAAAATATGCAAGTGAATGTCGTGTTAGCTTCAGAGAAGATTCTGATCACACTGGTGACATTGAATAGTCTTTCAGCAGTTAATATATAGCTAACGTTATTGATTGCACTGATGTTCCCATTGCTACTTAGCCAGGTGACTTCAGCCTTAGGATATCCCACTGACTGACAGGAGAGCTCCTTCATTGTTTGTCCAGAGGATGTGACCACTTCGGTGACGTTTGTATTTAATTGTTTGTATGGAGCTGTGAGAAGCAGAGAAAAGCATTTCATGCATTAGGGGTTCAGGTGGCAGGACTACAGCACTGATACATGTAAGCACAAATGAAGATACAGTGAACAGGTGTGAAAAGTGGCAAAGGAACAGGGGGCGGAGAAAAGTCTCAGTTTTGACCAGCCTTTAGGGCCTTGGTGCATTTCGACAAGATATGCTCCTCAACATTACCTCAGGTACAACCAATTACAAGACTTTATATTGCTTTCACCTAGGCATGTGCAGGAATACTGGTCTTACAGTAAAACAAGAGGCTCTTCATTAAACTTGCTGCTGACCATTATACCTGCATTGATTTAAACAGTAGTGGTAGAAAATGAAGGAGGGGTTGAGAGAAATCAGTAATCCTGGCAACCTCAGACCAGATCTTGACCCTTCTCTTGAGCTAAAATGACTCTACACTTACAAGGCTACAGGAAGATGAGATGTTTTATTATACTGTATACAGAAAATGATTATACATTGGAAAATGTTGACATTACCTTGTACAACCAGGCTTATTTCTTTAAAGTCTGATCCTTGAGAATCTATAATGCACAGATATTTTCCTTCATCAGTCATCTTTACATTACTGATCTGCAAAATGGCACGACCCTTGCGAAGTTCATCTGATAACAGTTTCACTCGACCTTTATATTCTTTGTCTTGTAATATTTCAACATCCTTGCCATTAGAATATTTTGCAACTTCTGAAGTGCTCCCTTTATCTGTAAAATGTCTCCATAAAACAGTCATATCCTCCAGATCTGTACTGGATTTTACTGTAAAGCGACACTCCATGGTGACTTCACCTCCATATTCTGCTATGTAGCTGGATTTCATGGCTTGTACTGTAAGTAAGCCTGAAAAAAAAAATATATATGATGTGTCAGTATATGTGATATGGTTAACCGCAATGAAGATCACCAGCACTCATATGATGAAATAAATCCAAGGGGTCTATTCAGAAAGCTGCCGAAGGATCCAGCCGTAGCTTCGGCTGATCCTTTGGCTCACTGCTGTTACGGGAGGCCTTCGGTTCAGTAGAACCGAAGGGCTGTTGTACAAGCTATTCACTATAGCTCGTACAGCTCCTGAAGTTGGCCGAGCGGCTCAGTCGAGCAGAAGGCATACGCTTCCTTTTGACTGAGCTGAGCTGAGCTGAAAGCCGAAGTGGGCCAAATGGCCAGCTGTTGGCCGGCTGAAAGCCTGCTACTGACAGCTGATCGGAGCCAGGTAACCAGGGGATGCTGATCTGTCATTACAATGAGAACTTGGTGGAGCCGACGTGATAGCTCCGCCAAGTTCTTAGTATGGAATGATAGTTCAGTGTCCCCTGGTTACACAGTAACCAGGGGACGCTGAACTGTCATGAGAGCTCAGTGGAGCCGTTCTTGATATCACTGCCGGCTACGCTGAGCTCTCATTGTAATGACAGTTCAGCATCCCCTGGTTACCTAGTGAGTGCTGGTAATGTTCATTGCTGTTATCCTCGAATATGCACTGCGCCATCCATGGACATCAATACAAGCACCACCACTATTTCAAGCACCGGTCTTTATTGCTGTATGGTGTGCAGGGAACATCTTTGTTTACCAGTATATGTGATATGGTATAATTATTTCAGCCAGACTATTCTTTGGAAATGATCAGTTGGACACCTTTTACATATTTTTGATTACTAATATTGCTCTTACAGCAAGAATCAGCACCAAGATCATCTGGCCACCCCATCTCTCAATTCACATAAATATGTACGCTTGATTAAGCCAAGCCTTTTTATACTTCTCCCACTCTATTCAAAACTTTAGCCTGAGGGGGGTCAGATTGTATCTGCAGTTTCAACCCTAAGTGATAGTACATGTAGACATTTTCATGTAAGCTGGAAAAGTACTGTATAGGGATTAAAGCAGGCTCCCCTTATTAAATCTGACTACACTCATGCAATCTCGATAGGAAAACCAATAAACTTATTATTAGATACTTGTCTCTTTCTTGTGCTTCTTCCCCAGTCCCAATGGTCTGTCTGAAAACCCATTGATGGCCAGATTTTCCTTCCTTATTTTTTGCTTGCCCACCAATGACATCTCCACTAGATCGTATCTTTTCCCCAAGATCTCGCATGATTTCACAAAGTCTCATGATTTCACAAAGAAAGGGCATTTAGATCTCGAAGTTTACAAACCAGATCTCCCTGGAAGGCACTAGTGACTTAGCCTTCCCAGGGGGAATATACCAGTATGTAAAAAAAAAAGAGGTTGCATGGCACTCACAGTAATTCAGGAGGGACAGACCGACCTAAATCATCAAAAGGGCTTGCCACATGAGAATCCAGCATGCAGTCCATCATACGTGTTAATCCACAGATGCAGATCTCATCAACACTTACAACACAGTGTCCACAAATCTATATCACACAAGAATTTTCAAGGGCACTTACGGAATATAGTTCTTTGAACATTTTTCATTGATGCAAGGATAAATAAAGACATAAGGATGTCAGTACACTGGGAAGCTTCCCGGTGGCTTCCCAGTGTGTAGACATCCTTATGCCTTGAGAAAGCATGTATTTAAAACAAGAAATGGTTGTTAGCCAGGTGGATTTAAGTTTTGCTATTTACATCAGGGGGTGGGCAAATGAGTATGGAATTCAGCAGCCAATCTGTCCAATCCAGGAGCCAGCAGGATTGTTTGTTTTTAGGAGACATCTCCATGTTGTCTTTCAATAGCATTAAAATAGCATTAGCTCTCTAACTGCCATTAAAAAGTGACAGAGAGTTGATACAAACTATATTACACTGACAGGGGTGATTACAATGGCCAGCTTTTATTCATTTATTTAAAACCTTTATCCCAAGTCATTAAAAATGTTACAATATCCGCTTCAAAAATGGCTTTAGTCACTTATGTAAAGATGACAGTGTATTAGTGAGTATAGCCACCCTCAGACAGGAAGCATGTTAATGGCCAAATCACCAGGATGAAACTAACACACCTAAGGATTGATAAGCTGCAATATATAACATTTTTGTTTTTGTGTTTATATAAGCAACAAAGGAATGTGATTTAAGCTTTGGAAATGCAATAGCTTACAGACTAAAATTAAATAAAAGTAGTGAATTTCTTACCACAAATTGGAGTACAATAACTGCATAAAATGAGGACACCCAGAAGGCACCAGGATATATCCATCTGGAGCCTGAAACATAAAATAACACACTACAGCACAAGTACATCAAAAACTAAAAGAAACAATAATGGTTTGAAGTCAATTTTATCTTATGCTTTCGTTAAATGTTTTTTTAAATTATATTTAGTTACGATTTATATAAATTCCCATTATTATACCTGAAACACAAAGCTGCCTACCTAAGTAGAAACTAGGCACGCTCAGACACCAAGTACCGTACTTGGTATAAGTACAAACACTGATACTTTTCCAGCTCCAACACTAGACTAGAGAAAAACTCAAAAGTTAGGAGGCAGCTGTCAGTTTTAAGGACCATTGGCTACGAGGTTTCTGGGATTTATGCACCCCTGTTTTCATGAATGATTTCTTAAATATATATGTCCAAGTACTCACAGATAAAATTACTGGTACATTTTTAGTACGTGATTTAGTGTCACGTGACAGTTTTTCTAAAACAATACAGACTAATGATTTCAGGACAGTGGTGGAGCGCCAGGGCCCAGTCGCAGCTGCAACTTCTGCAACCCTGGTAGTTCTATATAAAATGCCAAGTTTCAGCACTGTTATCTGTACTGGTATCTGAACATTCCTAGTAGAAACACCATTGCAGAATACCATAGGCTGTTTCTTTTCTGACTCATAACTATTAAGGAAGAATTTATATAAATCTCGCACAAGCTAAGACCCCATTCACATTGAGCTACAACATAAAAAACGCTCTTTCAGCGCTGATTTGAGCGGAGCGACATTGAGCTACATTGAGCTGCAGTGCACATTTTGTTGCGCTATGTAGCACTTCTTTTGGCAGTCTATCAAAGTCTATTGGGGCCAAATCGCACAAAATCCGTAGCAAAATAGGTCATGTTCGAGCAACAGGCTTGAGCTACAAGCTACAGGTGACACTGAACTGCAAGATGTGAACATCTCCATTGAAATGCATTGGAAGAGCTACATTGAGCTACAATGAGCTTCATATTTGAGCGATTTTTGAGCGGAAATCGCGCTACAAAACAGTCAGTGTGAATGGGGTCAAAGAACTGGTCAAAGTCTGTGCTTTATCAAAACAAACAAAGGGACATTTATCAAGCAAATCTGCTACACAATTAGATACAAACTAGGCTAACTCTCATTTCGCAAAGTCAATCAAACAGTTCCTCTATGTATTTGCAACCCCTGCATCTGTAATCCTGGGCAGCCAACTGTGACAGAACTGCACAGGTCTGTAACAAATGTATCACTGTAGATGAGATAGATTTTCACAGCCACACATTTTAGAAGTGGTCAGGGGCCGGTTTCAATATGTTGCAGTGCTACTTTAGAGTGGCTGAGAAAGTAAGCTATGACTCGGGTCGCCACAGTCGCCCGGGGCAGAACAAACTTTTTCCCCCCCCCCCCCCAATGTCTTAGTTATGAACATGCATCCAAGTGCCCTTCTGGGAGTCTTCAGGCTTTAAGCAATGCGGAATGGCACCAGCTATAGAGGACAACAAATCCCAGCAATACATAATACAGCAATGCAGAATACCATCCGTTATAGAGCACTACAAATCCCAGCAATACGTGATACAGAAATGCAGAAGAATACCATACTATGTATCCCCCCTATAGGCACCAGATTCCCCTACAGCTATCAAACATGCATACATGCATGTAGCAGATCCCCCTACATGCAGCACATCCCCCCCTACAGGCATCAGATCCCCCCTACAGGCATAAGATCCCTTTACATGCAGCAAATACCCCTACATGCAGCACATCCCTCTACAGCACATATGTCAAACAGAAGGCCGAATTCGGCCTGCCAGTTATTTCATGCGGCCCTCGCACCTCTCCCTTTTAAAAATAAAGCCAGAGCTGTAAACAGGCACCGGGTTCACAGGAAGGCTGCAAAGGTCCCCGCAGCTTTCCTGCGTATCGCGGCACCTGTTTACAGTGCCGAATATGTCCCCCCTACAGGCAACACATACCCCGACATCGGTTGTTACGCCATTGAGTCCTAGTAAGGTTTAGTAAATCTGTCACATAATCTGTCTTATTGCCCTGTTCAGTATTGTCTCACTGTCCAAGAGAATTGATAAATGTACCCCACCTGTTTGTTTCATATAAGCACATTGGTTCAATGTGACAACATGTGTCAATAAAGGACAATTATTTTGTCTGGTGTGTTGATGACACTTTGCTCCCTCATTGATTCCAGCGGTGTCATTCGCAGTCATTTCAGCACCCATCTCCAGGGGTTTCCGGTAAGGAGTGCAGTGGGACACCTATAGGATTATGTTTCACATAAGTCTTATGTGTTGTCTATATCATTCACTCCTATACTTCCTTTCATTTACACGTCTAAACTTGAAAAGAACAGGATAACCTATACTGTTCTTTCACTCAATTTGTGCTACTTAGATATACAAAAATATAAACAGTAAGGTTATTGAATCTATTGATGCAATAATATTATGTAAAAATCATGCCAGTAGCCATTAACCCATGAAAAATAAAATGCTTCTAAAAAGATTTAAGGATGGCTGGCAGTGTAAAGGAAATATCCCTTGGCAAGGGAAAATTGTGTCCATTAAAATAATGTCATACCTATGTATGCCGCTGCTTGATATGCCCCCCCCAAAAAAGTAGTCCCCCCCCCCCCCCTTTAATTTTTAAATTTTCTGTAACATTTCTCCATTTCAAAATCTCATTTAAACTTCTTGAACAACAAAAAAAGATCAAGTATGTAGAGCATCATGATACAATCACAGGTCACCCTCCATCATCCCATACCATCCCACTCAGTCCTGCAGCAGCAGGCCCATGCCATGAGACAGATGCTTCAACATGCCTCCAGTCTGCATTTACAGCTTCTCCTTATTCACTATCATTCACTTTGTTAGGTAACAGCCTCTAGTATAGTAATAAATCAACTAATTGACATTCTACTGCTTCTACTGATTCTACTGCATCTACATCTGCCGTTTTAGATATACACAACACTGAAGTCTTACCTAGTTAACAATCTTACCTGGTACTGTTCAGCAATGTGCAAATATATTTTAGAGGCACAACTTTAGTACTCTGCAATTCGAAAACAATTGTCTAGGCACAATTTTACCACATATCCTCTAAAGTGTTTGTCCCCATCTGAATAATCCTTTTGATAAATGCAAGAACAGAGATTTTAGCTAACACTAAGTTTCAGTATGCTTAAAAAAACTCCCCCATGATCTGTTTCAAAAATTTCCACAAAAAAAGCATAGCATAGCTAGTAGAAAAACTGCATGGCTTGCTTAACCTATACTTTTTCTTTAGTATAAAAAATCACATTATTAAAAAAAAATGAAAATACATACTAAAATGTGAGATTTTGAGGCTTGTATATGTTAATTACATAACAATGGCATATAATAATGGGAACTTGTTTAATGGAAAAGTAGCCGCTTGTCAATGTAGAATATAATGTATACAGTAGATGTATATTCCTGCTCAAAGTATGGAGGGTAAAAGGCAGTGGAGTAACACTAGTCATAGCTGATATGGGGCCAGGGAGGGGTAGGAGGGGGCCCCATTAGGGGGGTTGATTAAGAAAACTAAACTGTGAAGTTTCTGGTATAGAATAGCTGAAGTCAGATCTCAGGATTATCTAGTCACAAATCTCCCTCTGTGCAGTAAGAAGCATTTTTTAACAGCTAGCAGTAAGAAGAATTTGCTCATCTATCTTAGCAGTGTAGATTTATTGCCCTCTGAACTTCTGCTACAGATTGAAATTACCCCGTATGCCTAATGCATTCACAAATCTCAGAGTTTCACCTCTGCTATAACCTTATAGGAGGGTTGAGATTTGTGGTTCTACACAAAAGTTTAAGAAAGCTAGAGTTTAAAGAAGTTTGTATTAGGGAGAAGCGTATATATGTGCAAGAGCATTAATAATTTTATCATAATATAAAGTATCATCATGATTATTATTATTATTAGTAGTTTTGGACAAAACAAATGAAAATGAAAAACATTTTCATTTGTTTCATCAAAGGAAACAATTTCTTATGCTGTTTCGGATTCGGAGGCAATGAGCCTCTGAATCCGAAATCGCACAATGAATCTGCAGAACGAGCGGCAGCCATATGCGCGCCGCCATCTTGGAGGCTGAGTGCATGTGTCATGCGGTGTTATGTGATGTCATATTTATGTTGGTGTATATCCAAGATGGAGGTGCCCAAACATGCCTATGACATCATCCAATGCCACGCACCCAACAGTATAATGTGACATCATGCACTCCGCCTCCAAGATGGCTGCAGGCATGCACAGAACACGCCGGTGGCCAATATGGCATCTGTGTGTTCTGCAAACTAATTTATGTATGCCCGAATATAGTTTTCATATATTCGGGTATATAATAAATTCGTTATTGCGGATTCGGATGGACCACTGAATCAACTGAATTCTGTTTGCAGGTTCGTCCGAACCCGAAATCACATGTATTAGAGCTACTATACGTTTTAACTCAAGCACTGCTCACTAGTATTCTACTGACTATGCTGACTCTTCTCCTGCTGCCTTTCCTTGATGCCTGCTAAGATCAATGACACGTATTGCCACAGTTGACACTGCCAGCTGCTACATATAGGGGTCTATTCACAAAGCTGCCGAAGGATCTAGCCGTAGCTTCGGCTGATCCTTCGGCTAGCTTTGGCCCCAGGACCCCTTCGGAAGAAATTTTTTCTACTTTTTAAACTATTTTTCTGTTCTGCTCGGTCCCACAGAGGGACCGAGTAGAACAGCTGAGCCGAATGCCGCTCAGTGGCATTCGGCTATTCACTCACTGCTGTTCGGCATCTATAAGAATAGACCGAACAGCAGCAAGTAGCCTGACGGAGGTTCGGCTTAGCCGATCCAGATGTTGGATCGGCTGAGTCGAACTCCTTCGGCACTTCAGGTCGGCCGACCCGAAGCCACACGAAGCCATCCGATGTAAGGCTGATCTCAGCCGATATACGGCTGAAATCAGCCGTACCAGCCTGAAGTGAATAGCCGAGCAGTGTTCGGCTCACTTTGCTTTAGGCCGGTCATTCACTCGGCTGCCTACGGCAGCTTAGTGAATATACCCCATAGAGTTAGTGGGAGGGCCTCAAAATTTTGCTATGGGGCCCCATGATTTGAAGTTACACCCGTGGGAAAAAAAACTGTGTTCAGAACAAAACAGGTGTGTGAAAGAGGTGCTAGATGTTTTGACTTTTGGAATCCCACATCCGTGAGTGATTTTCTTCTTTGAAGTATTTAAACGTTCTTGGTAGGGCTGTTTGCACACAAACAAGGGACTCCTAAACAGGAAGAGGAAGTCTCAAGGGAATTCAATCGAGAACACTCGGGAGTGCCACCAACAATCAGTAGAGTGCAATATATTTTTTATTTATAAAGATCAATAGAACGTGTGTGACATTTTGCAATCTTTCATTCAAGTCAATGGAAATAGTGGCCTTCAAGACAGCATCTGGAACACATCATTGCTTATTAATGCTATACATGCTTATGAGTTCTTCGTAACAAACCCTGAGGCTGAGACCAAGCTAACTGCAGAGTCCTTAAAAGAATGCTCCTATTACTTCCTGGATTTCTGGCACATGTGACTAGACATGTGACTAGGACATGTGACCATGCACATCATCAGGGGAGGAAAATTCATTTCACTGAGATCTCGTGAGATTACAGATGAGTTTTCCCAGCAATGCTCTGCTGATGACAAGGCAATCCCAGTGTGCATTGCTTTGGCAAACTGAAGTCATTTGCCCTCTCAAAGCAGGAATTGAATGCTCTGCAAGTGTAAGTATTTCAAAATCACAGCAGTTTACACCTGACATGTCTGTTATTATTAATCATCATACATAGTTGGATGAATTGGTAGAATTTGGTAGAATGTAATGGTCCGCTTTAATGCTCTAATGAAAAAAAAATAAACGAAGATTTGAATACCCTGCAGTGAATCAAACTTACCCTCAGTGACTATAGTTCCATGGTAAAATTGTCATGTTTTTCCCTACTAAAATATTTCTGAGATAAAGTTCCTATTTTTGGAAACTGTTTATTGAAAAAAAGCTTAGTCTGCACGTGGAAAGTACATAAACACATTTTTAGATTTATCAACAGCATTAAAAAGGAACCAAAATAACAGTCAGCAAATTTGTACAAAATGCTAGTTACAGTAGAAATATACTGCAAAGTATTTCCTGAGTCTGCCCAGGGAGTCCTCCCAATAATAAATGGCAAACAACTCCATATCCACTAGTATTGCATTTTCTCTAGTCCACTCTGCACCAAGATAGCAAAACTTTTCCATCCCCATTAGGATGAACCCAGATATTTTTTATTTGCAATTGCAGGTTTGTTGGAATTGAAATGATATATACAGGTGAAACTCGAATAATTAGAATATCGTGCAAAGTTCATTTATTTCACTAATGCCACTTAAAAGGTGAAACTAATATATGAGCTAGACTCATTACATGCAAAGCAAGATAATTCAAGCCGTGATTTGTCATAATTGTGATGATTATGGCTTACAGCTCATGAAAACCCCAAGAACCCCAAATCCACAACCTCAAAAAAGTAGATTATTACATGCAATCAACAAAACAAGGATTGTACATAGAACAATATCGGACCTCTGAAAAGTACAAGCATGCATATGTACTCAGTACTTGGTTTGGGCCCATTTTGCAGCACTTACTGCAATTACTTTTGCACGATATTCGAATTATTCGAGTTTCACCTGTAGATCAAAGTGTGATTTTCACAATATAGTTACAATGTATTTGTATGTATTTTGTGAATGAAGCCTGCAAACACTGTTTGTAGATGTCTTTTATACAGTCTACAACCAAATTACATTGTAAAAATATTGTTGCCACATCTTTATTAGAGAAACCTGCAACAACTGTTTGTAGGCTGCATACCAGTCTAAAACCAAAACACGCCATAACAATATTGTTACAACATATTTATGAATGAAGCTTGCAACTTGTTTACAGGCTCCATTTAAAGAGAAGCCACAATCAGTGATTTTGATGGAGAGAGTAAGCCACCTGCAAAGCAGGTACAGTGTGGCCCCCAGCTGACCCCTTATCTCACTTCAGAGACCTTTGCACAGAGGTGGGCACTCCTTGCATTGGCTTGGCCTTGCTACACAGTAAATATCAATGACCAGGATATTACTTAACAGGCTGGTAATGGATAAGCATGTGACATATAAAGTAAGCCTATCAAGAGAGTAGTACAGGGGCTGCCATTGTTTAGTTTATTCTGAAAAGCTAATTGTTTGCTCATATAACCTACTATTTTTTATATTGTGAGTCAATTATCTGGGAAAAAAATATGCTGATGAGGAAGTTAGATGTTATTTTAGTTCAGCAAGCACTTTCTTTCTAACTATGCTGCAGTTTTCAATATGATATGCAGGCAGTATTAATGAGTATGCAGTTTCAAATACCTAACTTAGTTAAGTAAATGTTTAAGTTCTGTTCTGTTTTTGGAAATGTTTACTGCATCACAGCGAAGTTTTATCACCTACATCCTAGATACAGGATACAGGATACTTATCATGTTTATGCATAGGGGTCTATTCACAAAGCTGCCGAGGGCAGCCGAGTGAATGACCGATCAGAAGTGAAGTGAGCCACCCTCAGAAGCTACGGCCAGATCCTTCGGCAGCTTTGTGAATAGACCCCATAGTCTCCTTTAGGCATTCACTGTCACAAGATCACACACATATAATAACAAAACAAACCGAAGGCAAACAGCTCAAAGTAAAATATGTTAACCCCTTAAGGCCTTTTTTTAGTTTTTTTGCACACATGTTATAATCCACATTTTAGGCCAAATAATTACTTAAAACCCCCAAACATTATATATTTTCTGAAAGCCAAGACCCTATAGAATAAAATGGTGGCAGTTGCAAATTTTTATGTTTCACGCGCAACTTATTATCAAACCCAAAAATGTAGTGAAAAATGCACTTACGTTAAATTTAGTGCCTCAAAACACAATATAAAACAATTTTTTGTAAAATATAAAGGATGAGGTTACAACGAGTAAATTGTTGGAGGTTAAAAATTGTGTGCGTCCATCAAACTGCGACAGAATTCAGTACCCCCAAAAGTCCATACACAACGATTTAAAAGCCCCTACCGGTCATCAGTTTAGAGATACACAAAAATTTTGGCTTTAGAATTATTGCTCTCACTCTGGTATGTGCGACAATACCCAACATGCGTAGCGCGATCGTCGTTTTCATGCGCAGGGTCACCTGACGTGTGTTTGTAAAGGCGCGTGGGGGCGGGGGACTTTAAAACATTTTTTTAAATGATTTTTACATTTAATTTATTTAATATTATGTTTAAAACTGTATTTTTTTGTTGGTGACAAGTCCTCTTTAAGGACTTACACTCTAAATAAGCTATTAAAGTGCAGATCGCACTTCAATAGCTTATTGCTGGGCTTCAGGAGCCCAGCAATGCCAGCCATGGGACCGGTGATGCAATACGCTTCTCTCCCAGTCCCATAGAACGGGGAGGAGGTCAGTGAACGGAGGTTCGCCGCTCTCATCCCCAGCTTCCCCCCGACACCCGAGAAGCCGCTCCCAGGCCTGTAGGAGGGGCAGCGGAGCCCACGCAACACGGTGGAGGTGTCGGGCGGGGGGGCGGCCTGTTTAGCGGATCGTAGAAGCGATCTGGCAGCAGCTGAGCCGCCAGAATCACTTTTACTGCAAAGCTGGTCGCCGGGTCTACAATTAGGAACAGAGTCGCCGCCAGGAGTCTGTTTAACCCCTTCACAATTCATGACGGGATTATCCCATCATGGGTCCTGAAGGGGTTGAACTAATTAAAGGAATGTATATGGAACATTCACCAGCACATTTGCCAAACGTTTCCTAGTAACATTCACCCTATTTTCACTATTTATTTATTCATTGATTCGTTTTTGTAAAGCGTTGTGCAAACTGTTGGCGCTATATAAATCTTGTATAATCATTTTGTTTTAATAAAATCAGTGTGCCCACTGTTCCTGATCAGTACACGCCTGGCACACCAGACATGCATACTTGGTTATGACAAATATAGATTTAGAGATGTTGCAGGGAACTCTGGGAAGGCACCCTACCAAGTAGGAAAAGAGGCTTTTGCTCACTGTTTTGGGATTCTAACGACTGAGGAGGCCCAACGAGGAAAGGGAAAAATATTATCTTTATTTTTAAAACTTGGGTAGATATTTTAATTGCTTAGCATTTTTGCTGTAAAATCAGTTTACCAGGGAAGTGGTGCCCACCCAATTGCTCCCATAGGAGGCAGGTAGGTGGCATATAAGCTCTCCATGCTGGGCCCCTCTTCTGAGCCCTAGATCCTGAAGCTCATCAGCAATGGGTGCTTTGAGAGAGGTACCTCCCTTAGTGGACACTCCTCTCAAAACACACATGCCCTCACTTGCTGAAGGACATGTAAGCTGGTATCAACATGGCAGAGATTCAATACTCTCCATAGGAAATCACAACTTATAAATAAGGGTAAATGTTACAGTAGCCATATTTTCTGATTGTAGAACAGATGTTACATGCAGCATGCAAATTTACATTTTCAGGTAAACGTACAAGTGAATGAACAGATTTTGGACAAATTCAGATCATAAATATAGCAAACATGATGGCAAATCAAAAGGTAAGGTGCATTGTATTACCGTGGTATATGTGTGTTGGTGTACCATTAAGAATGAATGGCAACACATTGGAGCAGACACATAACAAGCGTTCTGGTGCATGCCTGTTAACACAGGTGTGAGTAGAGTCTTTGGGTTTATTTACTAAGGGCAAATGGACTGTTCACTTTGTAAGGGAAGCTGCACTTTGCAGGGGACATTTCCCTTAGCATAGTGAATGTGGTGAAATTTCACTGCAAAGAATGTCCAATCAAGTGTAAGGAACATTTAAAAAATGTATTGTTGCTTGCCCATGATTGGATGATGGAAGTCAGCCCAGCTTCACCTCATTCACTAAGCTAAGAGAAAATTCCCCAGAAAGTGCAACTTCCCTTGCAAAGTGAACAGCCTATTTGTGTTTAGTAAATCAACATTATTGCCTTATCCTGCCTTGAGTTTGGGTTAGCACTGCAATGGTTCACACCAGTGAGATCAGGCTACCTCAGTACATAATAGATTTATGGAGCTTAGTTGTCACAAAGTTATAATGTCTGACACTGAGAAGTTATTAGCCTGTAGAGCAATGCACTGAGAGCAAATGTGTGCTGGTTCCTTATGTTTACTCATGACGATCTCTAGATCGGATTGAGCAAAATGTGGATAATTCCACTTACTTAGCCTCCATCCAAAGATCTTTACAACTTGTAGTTGTTTTCAAATGCTGCTCATCCACCAAAAAAATAACAACCAATTTTAACAAGTAAAAACAAGTAGGTCCTATTATTTAAATAATTAGTTCCTATAGCATTAGGAGAATTAACCCTTTCGTTGCCAAATCTTTATTTTCTTCCTTTTTTGCACACATTTTAGGCCGGAAGATTACTAAAAACACGCCTGTAGAATAAAATGGTGGCAGCTGCAAATTTTTATGTTGCCTGATATTAGCATAATTGTTTATCAAAACCAAATTCTCAGTAAAAAATACACTCAAGTTAATTTTAATGCACATAAACACAATATATTAACCAGTTTTTGTATAATATAAAAGAGGTTGTGCCAAGTAAACAGGTACCAAATATGTAAAGCTTCAGAACTGTGCGCACCTGTTAAAAAGTGCGGAAAAACGGCAGTGCCCAAAATAGTCAATGCTTTAAGAGCTTTTACAGTTCATCAATTTAGAGTTAACCATGCATAACGGCCCCAAAATTCTTACTTACTCTGGCGATGTTAGGCAATACCTAATATGAGGCGCATTTGCCATTTTTGTACATAAGCAACTCAATGTGTGTTTGTGTTAATATGTGCTTGTTTGCGGGGAATGGAGGACATTTTTTGGGTGTTTTTAATTTTGTAAAACTTTTTTTGAACTTTCTCCTCTGTGGCCAGGAAATGACAGCTCAGAAACCAGAAGTGATTCAATCATTGTCACTTCTGAGTTAATTTAGCAGGGAGGAGATCAGCAAACAGATGCCCGCTGGTCTCTCTCCCCTCTCTGGTCTCTCTCCCCTCTCACATCCACCATGCCGGTTTCAGGCCCACAGGAGGAGCAGCGCAGCCCAAGATACATTGCAGCGGCGTCTCGTGAGGCAGCTCCTGGAAATGATCAGGCAGAGACAATCATTCCCAGTGTAAAGCTAAAAGTCTGCTTACAGGGCCCCACTGATACTGACATACCGCATATATCAGTGACATCAAAAGGGTTAAAGTGTATTTCCATTGTTGCAGCTGAATTGTGATAACACCTAATTTAAATTAGTTACAAGTTTCCCATTCATATATCATAAAAAATTTAAAAATGCTGCTTACACATTACTTGCTCTTTTCTGAAAAAAGGAGGATAGTGGTAAAACTGCAGTCTCTTAAACAGATTGACACCAGCATTCTATCCATAAAATGCATGTGTGATGCCAAAACATTTATTTAATAGTGTTGCATGAGTGTGTGGGAATTACAAAAATGTTACAGAAGAGTTGTGGTCAGGGACTAGGTGTATAATGTTCCTTAACTTTGCACGGCAGTCACTTGATCAAAGCAAGCTTCTCCTCCTCCAGATTGCTCTTCCTTTTTAGCAGCCCTGGTAGGCAGAAGTCGTGGTTAAATGCCTTAAATACCAGTGGTCAGCATTCAGAGTAGAGGACTGAAGACACACCACGTGTTTGAGTTCCCTGTACATGTCAGCCTGGTGCCTCTGTAGTGGCCCTCTATCCTCTTGAGAATCTCAAGAAATCTTGCTCTTGTTGTTGGTAATGCAGGTTGTCAAGAGCTAGGCAGGCAGCTAGTTAGCCAATTACAGGAACAGAGGGATAAGAAAATTGTCCTTTACTGAGTACTGCCATGGTTAAATTTAAAGGAAAGGTGATTTTTTTTGTTAGTTTTAAAAAATTGTATTCTGTTTTTAACAAACCTTAAAGTAGTATTAGTAGTATTAAACTCCCAAACCTTTATCAATAATGAATCCAGATCAAACAAATATACATTGTCCAGCAAAGTATTTCTTTACATTTTTGCCCAAACACTTACATCATGTTTCTGAACAGCTGACTCCAACTCTCTCAGCTCAGCTTCCCTGAACCTCCTGTCCAGTGAAGATCACAAGGGACAGAGAACAGTCTACAGCAGCTGCCCATCTACCAGCTTTGAGAAGGAAAGAGGAAGGAGGGAGGAGTGGAGAGCAGTGAGAAGAGGAATATCTTGCTTTGCTGTGCCTGTGTAGTTGTGCACACACACAGCTTACTAGCACACACACAAGGGTGGCTCCATAGGACCCTGTAATGGAAAGGAACCACCCTAAAACAAGATATCAGGAACAGTTCTCAGGGGACCGGCAGATTCTACAGGAAAGTAAAACTTTTAAACTTAAAGAAGAAGGATCTATTTTCAGTGATTTCATCATATGCTGCTATGAATAAACTTCATAGCAGCATATGTACTAATTATATGTATATAAAATCCTTTATGTTTCTAGGTCACATATTTTGTTTTTTCCTCCATAGCTTCCTCCAACTCCTGCTCCGCCTACTTTCCCCCACCTCTTTGGCTCTCCTCCTCTATTCATTCACTTAATCAGTGTCCTGCACTCTTCATTTATCCCTATCTAAAATATTGTTCTTCTGTTGGCTCCTTTCTATCCATGCTATCGAAAATGAAGCTCAGGCAAAGCAAAATACTTATACTTTATAGGTAAAACTGATTGTGGCAACTGATTGATTCACTAAAGGCGACCATACACCTATCGATTTTCGTTCGGAAATCATCCACGCATGGTCTTTCGAACGATAATCGATCAGTTGATGGGACACTAACGATTTTTATTACTGTACTTCTAGGCGAATTTCCTCAATTGGTGAGGCTGGAAACCTTTTTTTGAATCGTATGCGAATTGATGGATTAGTGGCATTTTTGTAAGAAAAAAATCGCAGGAAGAACACTGCACACGTGCAAATGAAAATCCGTTCTGTCGATCACCCAAATTTGGTGAGTTAGTATTGCTAACGAACGATTATCGAATTCGACATTGGTCTGTGCTTGATGGACTATTTGAGCTAGAATCGAAAGAGGTTTCTTAGCAGCAACGTAAATTCCTGATCGAAAATATATAGGTGTATGGCCAGCTTAAGTCACCTGATCACTGAGCTGTTAAAGGTAATCTGGTATAAATGAAATACAGGGACGCCTATAGCTGAATTTCTTCTAAGAATACTAATTGTCTGGCACCTACCCAGGTTCAGGAAAATGTGCAAAATTAGAAAAGTAAGATAAACATCAGAAGTCCTTATCAGTTCACTTGTTTCAACACTACAAGTACTGAATTGAGAGGATCAGCAAACAGGCATTTTCAAAAGGTGGCGGTCAGTATTTTTTTTTTTATGAGCGGGTTCCTTTAAAAAAAAATTGGCAATCATGGTTCCAGAATGGACTTAATTTTTTTTATATTAAACAGATATAAATAGGTTATTTATATTTATAGTGAGTTCCAATAAAAGCCCAGATATTACATTGTAACAGTAGCAGTAACATCATCACTGTGCTGTACATAGCTTGTGCAGAGAATAGAGCTATGGAAGGGACCCAGCGGGCCCAACCCACTACAGGCTTACTGCAGAAAACTACGCAGAAGTATATGCAAGACCAGTCATCCTGCACAAGCAGATGGAGCAGCAGTGACAGGTCTTTATTTCACGGGTCTCCTGCACAGTCAAAGTTTCACACTGGATTATTGCACAGATCTGGAAGAGATACACAAAGCACACCTTCATCATATTATAAGAATGTCATATTAATAATAGAATTCTTGGCATGACTGTTATATTTAGACTATATATGCTTATCCCGGAGCTCAGACCTAAAAGGGAAGTAAAGCCAAACCTTTTCTCTGGATTTAGTCCTCTTTTGGAGGTCTCTTATTTGCTGAGCAGAGCCACACTGCAGCCAGGAAAGATCCAGAAATATAGTCGAGATCCACCCTGCTGCCTGATTGACAGCTGGTTCTGCCTCTCTAGAGCCAGCTGTGCCCGCCCCCTCCCCTGACTTTTTCTCCAATGAACGCTAGAGGAATAGAGAGGGGAGGGGGAATCCCTGCAGACGGTGGTAATTGACAGTCACCGCTCTCTGCAGGAAGAAGCCGTGAGTAATCAGCGCTATGTGATCGCTCAGTTCTCGATCAATAGAGCCGATGTGTGACAGCAGCAGTGTCACATTTGACTTTCCCAATGCTTCTCCTTTAACAGTTACCTTTGGACTAAAATACTCATTTATGTTTTTATTACTTCTACATATTCTGAAATGTATTGGAAAAAATGTACAATTGGAACTAAAATGTTATTTTTTGTAAAGTATAATGTAAGTTAAAAGAATATATATATATATTCATAGAAAGAACTAATGAAAATGAATATCATGGGGTGATGATGCATTGTAGAGTAGTAATGCATACACTTATATTTGTAACATGAAATCTCACCTTTCCCCCTTCCACTTTTCCAACTGCCTTATTCCTTTCTTACTAAGCTAACTACGAGACGAGGCTACTAAATTTAAACATGTTCACATTAGAGGTGAGGAGATTAAGGGGGGATATGATTTCCATGTACAAAATGTTTAATGGTGGTAGCAACATTAGCGATAAACTGTTTAAAATTAACTCCGTTACAAAAACTAGAGGCCATAACCTAAAATTGGTGGAAAAAAAATTCCAGCACAAGGTGCGAAGGGGGTTCTTCACAGTAAGATCAGTTAGGGTCTGGAACTCACTGCCACAGGCGGTGATTTCAGCAAATAATGTGGAATTGTTCAAGAAACTTTTGGACGATTTCTTAAGGGACCGTAATATACAGGGGTACGGGTACTCCTAGAATGAGATCCTAATAGGTTGGACTTGATGGACTAATGTCTTTATTCAACCTCAAATACTATGTAACTATGTAACTATGTAACTAAAAAGTATATATACTGTTCATGAGGGCAGGGAAATTTGTCAGAATGTACAACTAGGAAGAAATCTGATATAACTTAAATGTGGTTGGTTTCCTTCAGGTGTATTTCCACTTTTGCAAGTTGAGAAAACCCCACTTCATGTTTGTTATGTGTTCCCACATAACAAACTGAGATTTCCTTAATATTCATACAATGCTTATAGATCTTTAACCCTTTGTTAGGACAGATAATGTTTAAATCTAGTTTACAACTGATAATGAGATCTGCCAGCACAGTACAGACAGGGTTCATTAGAGTAAAGATTATCCTCCCACCACTCCTTGCATTCCAAAATTCAGTTTAAAGAAAAACTTTTCTATGAGCAAAAAAGCAAGTAATATGTGAACAGCAACTTTTAAATATTTTTTAATGAGGACATGTAAATATGGTAAACATTAACTCCACCCCCTTCCTTAATAATAAATAGAGAGGAGCTAGGTAAGATTTTGTAAGCAAGTAAAAAGCACTTACAGTGGAAGCAGCAATATATATATATTCACACACACACTATTTTTTTAAGCTGAACTCCAGGATCAGCAAATATTGTCTAAGTCATGTGTATTTTTAGGCCCCTTTCAAACGGGCCGATCAGGAGAGGATCCGTCAATAGATCCTCTCCTGAGCAGAGCGGTATGGAGCGGTATGGAGCGGATGTCACCGCTGTGACATCCGCGTTTTTACAGTTTTTTCCTCCATCGTGTGATGGAGGAAAAAATTGAAAGTGTCGGACCCCATGTCTGTCTATGAGAAATCTGATGTAAACGGACATGTCTCCGTTTACATTGATTACCTCTGGTCTGGCACAATCCACTCAGTTGAAATGGATCAATGATCCATCTGTTTTACCGGACCGAGCCAGGGCTAACCGCATAGACTTCCATAGAGCTTCCGATTGGGTCCAGCTGAAAAACTGACAGGCGAACCTGATTGGACCGCTTGTCTGAAAGGGGCCTTACTGTGATTTGTATATCTCATCCAGATCTGTGCAGAAATCCAGTGTGAAACTTTGCCGCTGTGCAGGAGCTTTCTGTAATCAAGACTAGTCACTGCTGTCCTCTCTCCTTGTGCAGGGCGACTGGCCTTGTCTACGCCCCCCTCCTGTAGTTATCTGCAGGCAGCCTGAAATGGGTGAGACCTAATGGGTCCCTCCCCCAGCTCTGCTTTCTGTACTATGTTCTAGCCTATGTACAGCACAATGATGATGTCACTGCTACATTTACAAAGTAATTACTGGGTTTGAATATGCATTTGGTGAACACAAAATAGATGTATATTCTTTGTGGCTATTGAGAATTATATTTAAATAAAAGTTTCCATGCCTAGAATTCAGCTTTATGCTATGTGAATGGGTTCATGCAACAGATCTAATGTAGGTGTTAACTCAATTTGGTTGCAAAAGTGGAAATACACTTTAAGTCTTCAACCTTTTAGATTGTAAACAGTTTCAATAAGGTAATTTAGTGATCTTGTGACAAAAGCACATGTTTTTTTTAAAATCCCACCTGATCATACTTGGGCACCAAAAAATCAAAATCTGCTATTATACAGTACATCTAAGTTCAACCATGTTCTGCTGGAAGATGAACTGTGCCTCTGACCTGATAATGAGTCCTAGGGCATAGAACAGTTAATATACAGGTTTGCTGACTCCCCTAGATTTGGAAAACATTGTCTGAAAATTATATACCCACAAATAGATTTAGCACCTCTATGACCCAATTTCATGGAAACATATATGACAATGATAGAATTTATGACAAGGCTGTGATTTAAAGCGGCTTGTTTCTGAGACTGCTGCACACAGCTACAGGGTGTTAGGAGTACAAACCTTGGTGCATGAGTAATGAAAAAGTGATACATGCTATTTCCTTCACTTGGACAAGCTTAGGTTTGGAGATAGCCAAAGGATGCCTTTAACTCACTTACTATAGAATAAAAAGGGGGTGCCACCTTTTTGTTCAACACTTGGCTTCACTTGGGACCCCCTAACCTGGTCGGAGGGCCCGTAGTGTTGTATAGGAGCATCCCCTCAAATAATGTTGGACAAATAATGCAGCTATGAGACAAGCTCAGTGTCTACTTCTGGAAGGTCCACGCTCACTCTTAATACATGTGGTCACATTTACTAGTCTGAAAATAGTTCTGAAAAACTCCAGCACTTTCGGTTCAAAGTAAAGTATTTTATTGTTGCTTGTTTCACCGCTTGGATTACAGGTAATGTGCTCTGCTCATAAAAAAATTAAATAGTATTTTATACTAAAGGAAAATAAAAATTAAAAAATTATCATTTAAAATCTCCTACAGTTCAAACATGCATAGCCTGTGGTAGACTGCAAAATACAGCAGGCTCTCTGTAACCAGTGCAACTATAAAAAGCATTAGAATTAAGCAACGTCAACAAATCTTTGCATATACTGTATAGTACCCAGACTGACTGGTTGTTGTATGCCCAGTACCCACTGCCCTTGGGTATGGCAATAGAATTGTACTAATAATTGAGGTCTTGAATGTCACGGGTTATTACTTATTTGTGAAAACGCTCAAAACTCTGATTTAACAATATTCAATGAGGAAACATTGGGAGAATTATGGTGAAGTGAAGCTTAATTTACCAGAGTAAAGGGAGGTTAAGTGAACTTGTATGAAGAAAAATCTCTGCTTTTCTTTCAAACTGCCTTGCACATGACTGGATGTTCAGAGTGAATATAGTTTATTTGCAGCTCCCTATACACTAGTAAATCAGTCCAGTTTTATTTAGGGACAACTTCATCCACTAGAGTCATAAATATATCGAGATCAGGAGGTTGGGATTTTTTCCAATGTAACAAAATCATGCTATGGGCTTTAGTGCTGAAGAACCATTAACCTACATTTCTATTTCCAGCAAAGACCATGCAGATCCGCTTGCTCCTACTTGTGAGACTATGGTGTCATTAACAGCTCCCGATTGCCAGCATGTTGATCGCATGCATTTACTTGTAAACAGCTGACAGTGACAGCTGGCAGTGTCTTTCTTTCTCTGTGCGCTCCCTGTGCACTGAGACAGAAATGGTTTTCTTAATGAAGATGTGTTTTTCTTTAATAATAAAGAAATATCCTTTTTTTTCTTTTAAATTATATAATAATAATAATAATAAAACACCTAAATAAAATAAAATGTCCTAAAAAAAACACATACAAATAATTCAGGTAAGTAAATCAGTTACTGTCAAGTTATTGTATGTTAATGCTGTTAAATTTGGATGGGAAAACTAGGCAACAGTGACCCCTGGTCGCAAAAGTGTTAACTTTGATAAAACAGTGGGACTAGCACCACATTGATTCTTGATTGGTATAGACACTTTGCACTTGTGCTTTGCTCCAAGTACTGTTGTCTTGACAGTTCAAGGTGCATAGACACCTAAAATACCTAATGGTGTCTGAAGTTTATTCTAAAGCACCTACAACACTCCATAAAGTCAAGAGGAACTTTTATTTTATTCTACAAACATTTGGTTATTGACAAATATCTTCCGCCACATTTCTACATTGTTATAGATGCAAATTGTGTTTTCACATTGCGTTTCCTGCTTTTACCTGCAAAACCAGTATCTCAAGATAAGCATCAAGTATACTGTATATGTATATGTATAAGGTAAAAAGAATTTCAAGGGTTTTTGTTCGACAATGCCATTTAACTAGTGAGTAGCACAGACTTTTCTATAATATTGAAAACAACTTACCTTTTAAGCTTGAGACTGTCAGCCAGAAAGCATTCATGATCTGGTTTAACTCTGGTTCCTTAATAGAAACATCTAAGTCAAAATAAGGAAGTCTTCTTGCGTAATAGAAAATTCACAAGAGACGTTATTAATGTGGACTGATGGTAAATCAGAAGGAAATCTAACTTCATAGTTGATAAGACCAGTGTGTCCAACTTTGCTATGTCATACCAACACAGGTTATGTTAACCCTTTGCTACCAGCACTCATCAGTTTAAAACAGCAGATTTATTACAGTATATGTCGCCTGACTGCATTACAGTAGCATACACAGGGTTCAGATGGGCTTTAAAGGGTTTCTATGATCAAAAACTAAAAATAAATTAAAACTAACTAAAACTAAAAAATAAAACTAAAAATAAATATATATATTTCTACGTTGAATTTCCATAAGTTCTATCTCACTCCTAATAAGAATTTTGATCTAGAAGATTGTAAACTTACTTATTGAAGATGTCCATAGGATGTACTTTCTCAATGCACTGACACAATCTCACTCAGCGCTGTGAATGTGCTCTTCTTTGTGTCACAACTCTCATAGAGCCTGCCTTCTAAACTACAACTCAATGACTGAGCAATGTCACATCATCTTTGCTTGCTGGAAGCAATGCATGATGGGATATGTAGTCTTGGGAGATCAAAATTGCATCACATCAAGCAGAAGAGAAAGAGACACAAAGCACACTGGGAATCCAGGAAGTTTTTGAATGCGATGAACAGACAGAAGGCAGCACTCACTACATAAAAGGGATTTTTTCAAGTAAGATTTGATTGCATTGTATTATCAAAACCAACTCTAGTATGTATTCCTATTACAATGCCAATGTTAAAACAAAATAGTATATGCTGGGACTTTACAACTCCTTTAAAGGAACACTATTCCCAAAACAGGAAAGTTATACTAAATCTGTTAGATCAAAAAATGTTTAACAACATTTGTGTTATCAACCATGCCTGGCCCAATAAATCAATTAAATGCCATTTGGTAGTTTTGTTGGATAGGATAACAAAATAGAAAATCAGCAGAAATTAGCAGAAATTCAGCAAAAATATGTTTTGGATAGAGTAAATGAGGGTTCTAACCCTGCTAACTTTTTTTGCCATCTCGGCCCCACTTTCTGTCCAATAGCCACAACAGGAAATGAGAAGAAATCCCTCCAAAGAGAGAGAAATCCCTCATGGTCCCTAAAGTGGAGCAACTTAAAACACAAACCATTAGTATATCCTCGGCTGTTATGTTAACCACAGCAATCACTGGGTTAACAGCTTTTCCCCTACCTCTCAGCTGAGCCTCTGGGGGGGGTGGGGGGAGTTAAAGCAGCTCCAGCTCTCCAGTCAGTCTCTGGTGCAAACAGAGCATGACCAGGGCCGGATTCACTCTCCCTGACGCCCCAAGGCCAGGTACTGCGATGCGCCCCCCCCCCTTCCCAGGGTTAGTTTTTTATCAATGTCATTTTTTGTTCACCTAACTTTATTGCTATCACACAGGAAAAAACAATCCCCTGTGTGATAGCAATTAGAGGTGACAGGTTCTCTTTATTGACCCTGTCACCTCCAATACAGGAGTTCTAGCACAGCGCTGTGCTGAAACTCCTGTGACAGGTGAGAGAGGAAGAGCACAGCTCTCCCCTCTCACTGTCTACAGTCTACACGGAGCGGCAGGGTAACTTTTAACCCAGCCGCTCTGCTCGCTGCAGTGAGAGACTCGGCGGCAGAGGACGGAACCAGAGGAGAGAGGTAAGTGCAGGGGGGAGGGGAGGAGGCTGCACACTGTTTACATGTGATCTCGGCGACATCGCCGATTTCACATGTAAACGAAAAATCGGCTGCCTCACTCTACATTTAGCTCGGCTTGTACAAAGCAGGACTGAATGTAGAGAGGGCAACCTCCCCACAAGGACACTGCTGCTGCCCCTCTGTGCCCTGCCGCCCCGAGGCCGGGCCTCTGTGGCCTTGTGGGGAATCCGGGCCTGAGCATGACGCTCACCCTTCGGTAATATGGCAGGACAACGCACAATGTTGATGCTTTGTGCATGAAAGTGAATGTAAACCCTAAGAATAAAGTTCTCTTATTTGCTCCCTTTTAGTCTGATAAAGCCTATCTTTCTATTGGAGAAATCTTTGTCATTTTAATGCCCTCTTCTGAAAAGCTTTGCCAGAATAAATAAAATGGCATTAGAAGCCTTCTCAGCTTACCAGGCCTTCAGTTTAGGCAATGGTGTCATAGTCAGTGCTTTTCCACAACCTTCTAGGAAGGCTTCATCACTAGAGGCTGCAGGCAGAATGTAATAGTGAAATCTTGCCCATCTAACAATATATTGATTATATATAAAACACATGTATGCATAAACAATCAAAATCTTTTCAGATTGTGTTATAGTGACATAGCTTACCCAGAAGGCTGTGGGAAGGTGCTTACTACATTACCAGTGCCTAAACCAGTGTTTCTCAAACAGGGTGCCATGGTACCCTGGTGTGTCTTCATGGAGCTGATCAAAGTTAGTGCTCTTTTAAATAAATGATGCAGTTTTAATTACTATTGCATAGTTTTTTTTTTTCAAAAGGTGAATTAGGATGGCAGAAAACGAAGATTTTTCTAACATGGGGGAAAGGTCTGCTTTACCTCCTTACGTCCGGGCGTTGTAATTGAATGACTAAACTGTGGCTTCCTGGATGGGCGTGGGTGTTTATAAACATCCTTGCCCATATTTTAAACAGCCAGCGATGGCTGTATGGTGTATGCAAGTATGCGACCGCCCCTCTGCTGCCGCCGATCCCAGGCTCTGCTGTGCCCCGTGCGGGCCTGGCACCGCAAATGTCGGAACATGAGCAATAATTCTAGGGCCATCAATCACTGTTAACGCTAAACTGATGTGCGGTAAAAGCTTTTATGGCCAATTTTGGGTATGGTAGATCTTTGCAATTTCGCGGGCACGCGCAATTTTAAAGCTTGACATGTTTGTTGTCTTTTTAACCGATGTGACCCCGTCATTTATATTTTACCAAAAGGGTTTTTTTTCAAAAATTTTGGTACTTTTATCGTTGTATATTTTTTTTTAAAAACCAGTGGTGATTAAATACCACCAAAAGAAAGCTCTATCTGTCCCCAAAAAATGATATAAAAATCATTTCAGTACAGCGTTGCATGACAGAATAAATGTCAGTCAAAGTACCGCAGCGCTGAGTACTGAAAAATGGCCTGGGCAGGAAGGGGGTTTAACACCCCAGTCGTCACGTGGTTAAATATATTATTTGAATTTTTTTGTAATATTTGTTCAATAAGTTAAAAAACTGTTCATCTTGAGAAAAATCCAGTGCTATCCTGTATCCTGGTGTAATGAAGTGTACAGCGCTAAATGCCCTTCAGGAAATTAGATAACGGTAGGGATCATATGGTGTCACCTTCGTGTCATTATACACTTTTTCACGATTGCCACCATATGATCTTCACGGAGGAGTCACCATATGATCCCTACCGTTATCTTATTTCCTGAAGGGCATTTAGCGCTGTACACTTCATTACACCATTATTCTGTAGGCTTTTAGCCTGAGTTCAGCAGCTTTTTTCCTTTTTGGTTTTAGAAATTTTAGCTCCGGGGTCATATTAATATTAATTTTACATTTTAATCCATCTTAATTTAATTTTACTATTTCCATTAGCGCAAGTTAGTTTGGTTCACTATCCTGTATCCTGTGCACCTCTTTATCCTGTGTTGTGTTGTCTCATTTTTATCAGCCCTATTTAGCTCTGTGGATTACAGTTATGTAGTCCCAACACACTCCCTGTCCTAGGGTGACAATGCTTCCCCTCCATAGATACAGTACAGTCAGTAAGCACCCTTGGACAGGAAGTGTGTTATTGGCAGGATCAACAGGTCAAAAGGAAGGGAAGTAAAAGCCTTAGAAAATAAAACTAATGAGGCTGCTACATCTAAGGACTGGTCAGCTACAACATATTCAATTTTTTATCTTGCGTTTATATACCTTTAATTTATTTGTATTAGTTGCTTTACTTGGCATTGCCTTATAATAGCATACCCAGTTACTAAATGTGCATCAAAATCAGTTTTATACATAGTACTAAATCAAGATCATGGGCTTATATGTACAGTATAACACAGGTACATGTATTCTGTACTTTTCCATGAATTTCCAAGAAACAAGGTAACAATAAGAAAAAGTCCAGACTTGCTTATACATCCAAGCCCACAAGTATAAGAAATGAAAGCACGTAGGGATTTTCTGCAAGATTTCCTCTTTTCTTAAACTAGGATGAGACAGCAAATATTTCTATTTACATATTACAGGAACAGTAATGCATTAGAGTCATGATGCTAACGGTGGTCATACACTGTGTGAATTTCAGCCGGTTCTTGATAAGCCATCCGAAATTTGCACAGTGGGTGCCGCTGTCTGCACCCTTTTGGCTGGCATCCCGCGATCAGCTGATTGAAGAACCTGGTCAGAAAATCTTCGAACAGACGGAGAAGGGCAGCCAATGAGCTGTCGGCTTTGGTCGTGTGTTCTGACAGCGGCTGACAGCTGCTGTCAGAATACAAAGGAAACAGCGGGGATTCCTCAATCAACACACTATTGCTCACGGGTTGAACAAAAAAAAAAGAGCAGTGTATGGCCAGCTTACGAGCGCTGGTGTCAGATATCCTGCAGTAACCTATAGATCTGTAATGATAAACAGACAAAACAGGGGGAATATTTAAAGCTGAACTCCAGACAGACATAAAAGTCACAAATAATGCAGCCTTGTACAACGTAATTAGTAATACATCATTAAATGTATTTTTAAATGCAAGCAGTTTAAGTGCCTGAATTTGACCTGGTATCAGCATCTATAGTAGAGTCTTTACAGAAGCACTTAGATAGGGGGAGGGAGAAGTAGCACAGGAGCTAGTCAGGTGTGCTACAGTGTAAGAAGCCATAGTAATTGGAGGAGAGAGCAGAAAACCTTTAATCTTAACCTTTATATCCCTTGTTGCTTAATATGTATTATTCTATTTATTTCTTCTGCCTCTGTCAGTCTTCTCTCTTTGTCTCGGGTCCCCCAGTTTCCTCTTTTCTTTGTTCTTTATACCTATTCCATGGGTTCCACATATCTTCCCATTAGGAGTCTCGTTCATTTATATATGTCGTTAGTTCTTCATATCTCTGAATCTTACTTAATTCTACTTCCCATTCTTTAATGTTTGGAACTGATCAGCTCAAAAAAATGTGTTTTGTTTTGGATCGATTCAGATTTTAATTTCTTTTGTTTTTCAGATTTTGGATCCGAAATTCGATTCGGTCATGAACGTGCCTATAATGCAACCCCCAACAGCCAAAAAAAAGCATCTGATTGGCCAGGGAATAGTCACATGTCTGATTTAGTTTCGCCCTGAACGAAATTCAGATGGATCCGAATTTTCGTTAAACGAACATTAGGATTAATTTCCATTCAGACGCACTCAAATTCAGAAATTTGGATGCATCCGAATGTCCGAATGGAACAAAATACGTATGTATTGTCTACTGTCTAGTCACATTGTGGGTGAGGGGAGAAGAACTGTTATGTAAAGTAAAACTGCAGCAGAGGAAAATCAGGTCTCCTCTACTGCCAGACAGGGCTGTGCTGTGCGGCAGAGCTGTGTAAATTGCATGACTGGATGGGATGAAATACAAATCCTTTGGCAGGTAAAATAGCTCTTATAAATTTTTCTTGTCTCTGTATTTAGCTGTTTGTCTTGAGTTTAGTTTTAAAGGTGCTGACATACTATAGTGGTTCCAGCAAGCAATATCATGGCTGCCACCTTGTCGGAAGGGATGAGGCTTGGGTTCACTTCTGCAATGGGTTTGAAACACATCCTGCATGTTCGTGGTTTACAGACCTGGCAAAACAATGCAGAACTTCACCATAGTAACCATAATGCACTACCTGGCTTTTGAGCCTAGGTCAGCTGGCTTAAAAGGACCAATAGGGGGCTTTTGGAGAAGCCAGCCCTCTCACTATAAAAGGGTGGTTCCAAACAGCCATATTGACAACATGTCACTGTGTCCAGTGCTCAACCAACAGTGTACATCATATACAGTATCTACAAACATACTATACTAAAGCCAACATACAATAATACCAATTATACAAATAATATAAAACAATAAAGTCCTCAAGTGTTCATATTATTAGTGTTGAGACAGTCTCCTGTACTATATTTCACTTAAAGTATGTTTGCCTGGAGACAAAAACTCCCCAGTTCTCCAGGTGAAATGTGATTCATTTGTTTATACTGCATAAAGAATATGTGCCAGTCTCTTTCACAATCCATCTCTGTGCTCCACCTCAGTGCTGTTCCTCTTGTAAACACACTGGCCTGGCTAATATAATATTCACCTCTTATCTCCAAGAAAGGATAATGCTCCAGTATTTTCACTTCACGTTGGCTCCACAGTACGGCAAACAATTGCTTGGGGTTAATGCATCAGTATTTCCCCATTAAGTATGCTCAACAAACAATTCTCTCCTCAATCCTCCAGCTCAATAGTAATACATAGGTATAAATGCGGTTTAAAAGGCTCCAAGAAAGAAGACTTGTAACTTCAGGCAAAAAGCTCAACTGTCGCATCTTGAAGAAGTGGTCATGGGGACATCTTAAGTTGTGAGTGTTTTCTTAGGTGATGTTCCAGTTTCAGACAGCCCAGAACAAGTGCAGATATGCGGCATTGGAGTCGTCGGAAGCCCGCCCCTCAGCGGGGCGGGCTTTCGATGATCGCAAGTACGATCTGCCTGTCCAAGATGGGCAGATCGTACAAGCTTTTAATTAGCTTACAACCATCGCAAGACAAAAGTCTTGCGATGGTTGTAAGATGTATGGGCAGCTTTACTCTGCCTCCTGGGATAGCTGGACACAGGAAATTCTGAATATACTCCTGTTGGAGTGCACTGATGTGAGCTCTTGAGCACCCAGATATCCCTGGAGGCAACTGTAAGGTACTGTGATGTTACCTACCGTAACCCAAAGCATCAGAATCCAAGATCATTTTTACCAACAGCTTTATTTTTAAATAGCCTTTGCAGGTGATTTCAACAATTTGAATGTTGGGGGTGGGAGGCTTTTAGGCAGGAGACTGTGGGAGACAGAGGAAGAAACCTTTATATGGTTATCACCAGCAGTTAGTGGTTGGGTTTACATCTACAACATCCTATGTTTGAGTTGGGGGTTTTTTTTTGATCGCTGGAGTACATTTTCTTATGTGCCCTGTCTGTGTGCACTCATCTGTACAACCAAAAATCCTTTTAAACATGATATCTGTCCACAACATCTGATTTATAGCTAGTTCTTAATTGTCAACATTCTAGCTACTTTTGTCATAATCACTGGGTCCCATTGCCTCCTTTTTCAGCTTATAACTTTTAGATTGGGGTGATTAGACACATGAACACATCAGGAAGTTGTTGCTGACAATCTGTTCAAGATCTGCCTTTTTTTTTATAACACCTCACCACATCCTGCAAAAATAAAACCAAAACACAAAAACGACAGAAAAACAATCCAGGTGTACCGCACCTCCCATATACCCCAGCGGTGGGTCTATTCTTCGTTTCTTCGTGAAACATATATAAAAATGTATTGGTTTTATTAGTAACATTCACAGTGGGTCTTTGGTAGTCCTTTGTGATCCATGACTGATTCATTTTAGTACAAGTCAGCCTCTTAAGCTGGCCATACACTGTAATATTTTCTTCGTTCAACCTGCGGGCTGAATTAAGAAAATTTAACAGATTCCTCCATCAACACTTACAAGCATTGAAAGAGGAATCTCCCACTGTCAGGATACCCAAACAGAGCGGGCAGCTTATTGGCTGCCCACTCTGTTCATTCGAAGATTGTCTGACCGGCTCTTTCAATCAGCTAATCGATGAATGATGGCCAAAAGGGTGCCGACTTCATCAGGAACAAGCCACAATTTGCACAGTGTGTGGCCAGCTTAAGTCACAAATTCCCTATTGGTTCACCTCCAGCCAGGGCCGTCTTTAATATTGATTGGACCCCGGGCAAACAGTTTCCTGGGCCTCCACCCTCTCCCTCCACTCAGCGCTGGAGGATTGGAGCGGGGAGGTGGGAATCCCTGCGGGAAGCCGTGATTGACAGTCACTGCTCTCTTCAGAGAGTGTGAGTGCAGGAACTGAGTGATCAGTGGTATGTGATTGATCAGTTCTCGATCAATAGAGCCAACCTGTGACAGCTTCAGTAACTAGGAGGAAGAGTGCATTTCACTCTCCCCATAATTCTACTTTCATGGTAAATGTGTGGATAATTTGCCACCTACCACTTTCACTGCATAGAATAGCAATAATGATAATAATAATAATAATAACAACATTATGACACCAGGGGACATGCTCAGGTGACATTATCATTATTATGTCCCCTGGTGTCATTATTATTATTATTGTAAAATAATAATAAAGCAACAATAATAATAATAATAATAAAATGATGACACCAGGGGACATGCTCAGGTATTATTATTATTATTATTTCCCCTGGATAATGATGTCATATCCCCAGGGGATATAATAATATAATAATGACACCAAGGGATATAATAATAATAATGACATAATAATAATATTAATAATAATAATAATGAAAACAACATAATGACACCAGGGAACATGCTCAGGTGTCATTATTCTTTGCATTATTATTTTTATACAGCATTATGCCATAGCCCAGCAGTGCCACACCTCACCCCGACCGCCCCAGATAGAAGCCCAACCCAGCACCCATGTGGACTCACCGTGAACAGGGGGAGGATGAGGCTGCAGCCATGGAGGGATGAGGTCGGGACCGTGCAGTAGTGTGTGCAAATCAATCTGTCCTCCTCTGCTGAGTGGGAGGTGACATCTGTGTCTGCAGAGATTGTTGATGCACATAGGGTCAGGAGGCTGCTGCCCTGTAGCGTCAGGATGGGGAAGTGCAGCAGAGGTGGCTGGTCCAGAAACTGCATCAGCGCTGGTTTATGGGGTACAGGGCCCCACAACAATGACTGGGCCCGGGCAACTGCCCCTTTTGCCCCGCCTTAAAGACGGCCCTGCCTCCAGCCAATGTTATATCTTTGGCACCCAGTAATCCATGGGTATTATTGCTTGTATGCATTTTGCATGCAGTCTTGCTATACCTGCCCTGTTTGCTTGACCATACAAAAACAGTTAAAAAAAATTTAAATCTGTAAATATTGTTTAAACAATACATTAAAATAGTGATGTTGGATGGAAAAATGTTAATGTGGGACATACCCAAACCATGTACTTGAGAAAGGGTACTGTTTTCTCCTGTTCTTTACCATGTGTAATTCAGTCAGGGTTATTCACAAAAGGGTGAAGAGTTTGGAGAAGGCAGGAGAAGTGAACAATCTAGGACAGGGGTCAGCAACCTTAAACACTCAAAGAGCCATTTGGACCCGTTTCCCACAGAAAAAAAAACACCAGGAGCCACAAAACCCTTTTGACATCTAAAATGAAGATAACACTGCATATATATCGTTTTTTACCTTTCTGCTGTGTATAGCATGTATATAGGACTCTGGGCTTAGTAACGCACTCCACCCAAACCCCCCCGCTCCTCATTCGAACTCACCTGCCAAGCCTCACAGCCAGCATCCCAGCCAGGCGGTGTGCACTGCATGGGGCGGGGCATGTGACACACACTTCTCCTCTCCCACCGCCTGTTACTAGGGATGCGGCCGGGAGAGGAGGTGAGTCACAAGACCCGACCCTTACTGAGAAGCCCATCAGCAGTGCGGGGCCCTGGGACCCTGCACTGCCGCATATTCTCAGGACCGGACCTCACTGGGCCACCCCCCATAGCCTGAGGCCCCAGGAGTAGTTCCACCCCTGGACAGGGAGCCGCAGCAGAGGGATGAAAGAGCCACATGCGGCTCCGGAGCCGCAGGTTGCTGACCCCTGATCTAGGACAACGTAGCTGAACTGGAAAGTGAGCTGAATTGGAGAATTTTTCCAAATCAGCTATGTTGTCCTATTTTGTTCACTTCTCCTGCCTTCCCCAAACCATTCACCCTTTTGTGAATAACCCTGATTAGGTCACTATTCTCCACATATAACTCCAGCTCCCCAGAGCCTCACCATGGGCAATTCTCCCTATAAAATCCCAGTTCCTCAGAGCATCTCCTAGTGCCAAGGAGATGGAGGAGGAAGAGGTGAAGGTAAAGGAGGAAGGAGTGGTGGAGGAGGGGGAGGACGGGAATGAGGGGGGAAAGGGAGGAAGAGTTTAAACTAGCTTGCCACCTAATATTTCCATGTGGCAGCACCTCAATCTCTGCTTTTCGGTCTGCCTGTTATTGATTTATGTTTTTATTGGATGATTCTGATTTGGCATGCAGCCTATAGCCTTAGGATTGTATGCCTAATTTTTTCTGCCGCTTTCCCATCTTCCCTTGTCTGCAATGCTCACAAGCTACTGCCACCACATGCAGCACCTCTGCCTCACCTTTTACTCCTGCCTTTCATTTATTTGGGGGGGAGGCAGTCCTGATTTGAGGAAGTGCCAGTAGCCAATGGGCATAGGACTCTACATTTAACTTTTTGCTGTTGCCTGCCTTTTGCCCAGGCTGTAGAATTTCTCCTCATTCATTTGCTGCTGCCACCCAAAGTGCTCACAGGCTGTTCTGACACTAGTCAATACCAAACACATACCTGAAGTCTTTCTTTTAAGTAATTGGAATTGGAAAATAAGAATAGTTTAAGAATAAACTTTACTATAGCTTTTACAACTGTAGTGGGTGCTAATTCCACCAGTCAATTCAGGCCTATTACCATTATTACTTTTTTACGCCGCAGCCGGGGAATGACAGCTGAAGGACCCATAGCTTCTGGCCCCATTCAGTGGGGAGGAGATCAGTGAATGAATGTTCATCGGTCTTCTTCCCCGCCGACACCCGTGAGGGGAAAGTGGAGCATAGGAAGCAAGGCAGGGATGTCAGGTGGGGGCGCACTACACCAGCCCCTGTAAGCGATCTCAAGGCAACTCAACCACCAGAATCGCTTCCAGTGTAAAGCCAACAGCCAGCGGCTGCTTAAAGGAGCCCGCTGCCATCAACGTATGACATTCGTTGGTGGCAGCGGAAGGGTTAAACAATTGGTGTTTTTTCAATATCACCTTTGAAGTCTCATAAAAGCACCCTTTACCTGCTGAATGGCATTTCAAAAAATATATATATATTTTGTGTGTGTTAAATGTGCCCCATGGCTCAGCTTCCCATGCCAATTTTTGACAATAACTTGCCTATTAGTCTTAAAAATGGTCAGAATTCAGTAACAAGATTTGTCCCTTATAGATTCCAACGGGGTTTGCTGCTGAGTTCAGGTTTCACAGACTTCAAGCAGCATTCCAGTCGTCTTACCTGTCATTACCTGACTCAATGTCCATGATACCAATATTCTTTCTCATGAAGAGCTAAGCATGCTAAAAAAATCTTCAGGATCTAACACTTCCAGGCGAGTTGGACCCACAAGCCCTACGTCACTACAGGACACAGTAGGGACATAAAGGCCAGCGGATCAAACCACTGCATGCAGTGGGGACCAGGCATCCAACAGACCCTGAAGTGTGTGAAATGCTGAATATTTTTCAGCATGCTTAGGTCTTTAAAAAAGGGAAGGTCAGAATTCATTTTACAATAAACACAGGATTTAACTTGTGTAAACAGTATACTTTCCCAACAGTAATCATAACAACAACCACAGCAGCAGCAATATTATAATTTTTCTGTAAATGGTTAAAGCAGAAACACATATCAGAAATTCAGGGGGAAGTACACACAATGAACTAAAGTGGGAACCATAAAAACAAGAATGAGGAAATAGTGGGGTTAGACTAAATTGGGGAAAAACAAATACGATGGAAAAACATTATAATAAACAGCTGGGTCATGGGAAGATGTATTATTGTTGAAACTAATAAAGGACATTTTGACACATTTACCCACATGCCAACAATTCTAATTAACTTATATATTACTATGTGCATCTTCCAATGTAGAAATACAGGCTCATCCACCTTAATTAGGAGATAGTTTAACAGTAATCTACAAGGAAGATTAAAGTAATTATTTACTGAATACACTTGGCAGCAGTTGCCAGATGATTTGGCTCCCAGGCACATTTTTTATTGTTACTGATAGTGTACACTATTCAATGAGAAGGTTGGAAGTTGTCAGGCTGCAATGACAGAACTTGTATTTGAAGTGTATCTATACCCCCATATATTTTTTGGGGGGGGTAGAATGGAGGGAAGGTCAAACCTCCTGTCAGGTTTTACTCCTATCTGGGATAAGAGATTTCCCATCACTTCCTGTTCTAGGGAGAGCCTTTTGTACTGCTCTGTAAGAATGAGCTACAAATGCTTCGTTGTAGGAATAAGTGGCCTGTGGATGTTCCAGATCTGGACAGGGAGGACTGGGAGCATGCGTGGGATAACCCATTTTCCCATTTTCCTTCAGCTAGGGATATTCAATACAAGATTCTTCATAGAATATACTATACACCAGCCAGGTTGGCTGCCATATATATATATATAAATACCTTAATAAGAAAAATAAATAAATATATAAATAAATGGGTTATGACCCGGTGAGAAAATCCATAAATTACCTAATATTTTAAACAATACAAAATGTGTAAAAACTGGTTTGTGTTAATACATAATCTGAGCAAAGGCTCCTAAGTGAATACAGTGTAATACTAAAAATCTTTTTCAACAATGAAATCAATCGAAAAGCTTCAAACCATTAAATATCTTGTTAGTGAATAATTAAAAGTGAATAATTAAAAGTGAGAATGCCACACAGTGACAGAATATAAAAATCAAACCCTATAAATTATCTCGTTAGTGAGTGAACTTATGAGTCATGAGATAATTAGACAAAAAGAATAAAAAATATTCCGGTGCAAGATATTAGAATTGAATACGAATGTTTCCTCAAAAAATGCACAATATAATAATCCAATAATAAATCCAATAATAAATAAATCAAAAAATGACAAATAAGCAAACGAAAAGAGCGAAAAAATATGTATAAATAGTTATTTTAAGTCCAGTCTTCCCCGCAGACAGAAAGCAAATACCAAATACAAAAATACACTGCTCTTCTAAATCCGATCTTTCAATCAGCCGTCCCCCCAGGCAATCGGTACTCACCAGAGTTGGTGAGTATATATACATATAAACACTCAAAAGGGAAGGACCTCTACTATCCCCGTTCCGATTCCCTCGGGTTCCTCTGACAGCAGACCGAACACTTTCAGGCACTTCTCCCCTGCAGTCTCGTGGAGGTCCCGGCTATCTGTTGAAAGCAGATGCCGGCTTTTCTCATCCGTGACCAGCAGCGATTTGGAACGGTCCCGATCAGTGTTTTTTTAGGGTTATGGGAGAGAAAAAAACAACCCTCATGGTGCAGTACATCCAACAGTGAATATTTATTTAAAATCAGCAACTTACATCAAAGTTAAAAAATACCGGCCTGCCGGCCAAACAGAGAAAAAAAGAGGATAAAAGCTTTCACATGAAAGCCGCTAGCATAGTGCTTCCTATACAGTGAGAAGATCTGCCCCTTGACGCGTTTCGTCACCTGACGTCTTCTGAAGGTCAACAGATCTGCCCCCACCAATGCTACTCGAACATTGACGGTGATTTTGCTATTTTATTATAGAAAATTGCTAGTTTTACATTGGAAAAAGAGGGAGCCTCCGAAGCTAGCAGGCTGGAATATATTATTAATTAATTATTCTCTCCATCTATATAAGGATGCCTAGCTTCGTAGAGCATGTTAATCAAATTTTTATAAAGTATGTGGTGCTGGTTAGATTCATTACAACCTACTGCGTAATATTTCATTTGTATTGAAAGGCACTGATGTGCCTCTAAGTTCTCTTTACGTGTGTTGCCATTTACATGATTTTTCCGTGCAGAAGCAATGCAGGGTTGGGGGTCCTTAATTTTTCCGAATATTGATTGATGTATGGCTCTCTGTGGGGATTGTTTATTTGTTTGCTTTTTGTACTACTCCATCTTTGAAGACACTGTTCTTGGGATCTGCTGAAGTTTTTCTGTTATTGTAATTGTTTTAATTATATTTCCTTACAAGATTTAAGAAAAATAATGTATAAAAGAAAAGAATAAAGTCTGCATGTCATTGTGACAACAATCCAAAGCTTCAGCCATGTAAATCAAATTATTAGCACCTGTGAAATCTTCCTGACACCAAAGGATGGGATTATGTAACTAGAATAGGGTGGTTCCACAACTTTCACATCACCTCCAGTCCTGTTTTTGGACAATCAACATCTGCCTTTCAACAGTGATTGGATTAAGGTATCTGTGCTGTCTGTGTGGATATAAATCCTCATGTATATTCCTGACACTCATTAGAACAGAAGAAGAGATTTGAATAAACTACAAAATGTTTTCAACATTACAAAATCAGTCCAGTTGAATGTGACTACTACTAGCTCCTCCACTGTATCTATGTTGAAACCATGTTTGTCACACAGGCCGGACTTCAAACATGTCTGCCTTTGTTCATCTCCATTACTTGGGAACAATGGGATTAGCAGTTTAGACAAGTAAAATGACATGGTTTTATGCTTCCAAGACAGCTAAAAGGAAGTTACAAGAACACTGCAATTCTGGCAAGATTAATTGGTATTCTCTGTACTTGATGAAAAAGTCTGTAGCCTAAACAATTAAAACGAATGCAGCCGCAACATATAATAACTGGTAAGTGCAAATATATTACATTTTTATTCTTTTGTTAAGTTGTTTTTTTTTAAACCTCCCTCCCATTATTCTCACCCATTGATTAAATGATTTCTTTTTAAATGAAACTGGTGTCATGTGACCCACCGCAGTTCCTCTTTGGGGAGTGGAGATGAGTGACCCAGTGCTGCAGTCTGTGCCTACTATCAAGTGGTCCCCTTGTTGTGACATCATCACACCACTGCAGTCTTCTGGAGCCTATAAGAACCTTTCCAGTGGACAATCGTTAGTAAGCGTCTACATTACCCAGGGAAATGGGACACCTGTAGGAGCCTCTCACTCCAGTCCAGACGAGAAGACTCGGGACCTGGCATGAGACATGGCCATGCATTTAGGTAAGTAAAATTCATTTTTTATAAACTTTTTATAACGAGCATGGTAATTAGTTTGGATGGGTAAAGGAGGTAAAGTTGATGCCCAAAGATTGGTTTTAATAAACTCAGTAAAGACAACCTAATTTCCTATTCTTTTATCTGTTGTTAGAGGAAGTGGATTGTGTGCATGACTGCACGAAGGAGGAAATATGATAAAAACATTGTCATAATCCCTAGGACCCTGCTAATGCCAGTATTAACATTAAAGTGATACTAAACTCAGGAGAAAAGTCTTACAAAATGCATTTGAGTACCTTGACTATTAACAAAAATGTCTCTTATTTGTGTATCACTCGGCTGTAGATCCTAAAATCATCTCTGACTTCATACTGACACTGTCCTTCCTTCTGGAGGGTGACTACTCTTGTTCCCCATGGTCCCTGTGTGGGTTGTAAAGTAGCAACCGCTCCAAGCTCACTCCTGTGATGGACTACAATCTCATGTTTAGTTTAGTCATTTGTATTGAGATTGTAGCCCATCACAGGAGTGCACTTGGAGAACAAAGGAAGGACAGAGTCAGCACCAATTCAGAGATGATTTGAGGATCTACAGCTGAGAATTACACAAATAACAAACATTTTTGTTAATAGTCATGTTTCATGTTTTTTTCAGGTGCATTTAGGCTTCAGTATTTCTGTTTTAGCTATTAGAAAGCTATGTACTAGGAGAAGGAGATGATTGTTTAGTCTTGAAAATGCAATTTTCAGATGTTTATCAGGGGGTTCCATTAAAGTCTATGGGGCCCAAAACTCCCCATTCTGTTTCAAAAGTAGCTCATGTACCTTTTTAAGCTTCAGGTGTCAAGCTACAGGCATCTGAGCACTCATTTATGAACAGGCACAATTTAAAAGCATGGGATTAGCTGGTCATCATAAATTACTGCAGTTTTGCTCCATGACAGCCACTCACTTTATTATTAGAAAGCTACTGTTGCCATTTAATATTTGTCTAGTAAAGATCGCCATCTTGTGGTAGCTTTTAGCATTTTCAAGAAAAAAAAAAAAGTTTATCCCTTCTGTCAGTTATTAGATTTATCAGATGTTATAGTGCATATTTTGCTAATGCTAATCACAAGAATATTTGAATATTTCAAAGGTCTTAACATTTTTAGAATTTCATGAAACATTGAAGTTTAACTACAAGCAAAAAACTTTTTTTTTTTTTTTTAGATTTGGATAGAGTGGTGGGAGGCTGTCTGTGTCCCCATTAGGGAGAATCACCCATTAATTATCCTGGTCATGGATATCACAGGGAATAAAAGTGAGAGAAAACCCAAAATATTGAGTTGCCACCAGAGCAGGATCAGAGGGTGAATCTTCGAATTAGGGCACAGTTCCTGTGACAACTGTCTAAGAGGGGATGTCTTTCACATTGGAAAGATATCCTATTACTTTCTGTTGTGTTTCCAGGACAGGAAGTGAAGAGAAATCTCCCTAATGCTAAAAATGTATCTTACTGTGCATAGGCCGAGCTGAACTCCCTGGAAGCTTTATTCCCATTGCTGCTGTGCATCCATGGACCATATCAATGCACTGCCTAACCTGTTGCCAGTGGCTTCCCGGGTGTCGTGCAGGTGTGAACCTAGCCTCATACTACCATGTTACCCCATTCTACACTTTCACCAGCAACACCCTCGCTATTACCACCACATCCCCCTCCTGTCACTTTTTACCCAATCATCCCTTCCATCAGGTTCCCTCCTCGCCTATCACTCTCCTCTTACTTTATTTGCTTCCCCCCCCTTCACACACACACACATTTCTTTCCTATTTCTCTGCACCCTCTTCTCATTTTTTACCCTGCTATCATACCCATTAAACTCCTCTCCTGCGCATACTGCACACCATATTACCCACTAGAGCTCATCTCCTGCACATACTGCCCACCATCATACTCTCTGCACTCGTTTCCTGCACATGCTGCTTGCCACCATACCCTCTGCACTCCTCTCATGTGTATACTGCCCCAGGCTGCAAACATCTATCTGTACAAAGCATTTAACACTCTCATATCTCTTCCTGTTCCACTCTCCTGAGGAAGTCAATGAGACATTACACGTAGGGCGGAGTTCATGTAACTTTACTAAGAGTGGAACAGGAAGATGCAATAGGGGTAGGACCCCCATCAGCCTGTTATTACTGTTTCGGCAACTATTTAGGTAATTATTCCTCACTGCCTGTGTGATCATTGGGGCAGGAAATTAGAGCGGGAAAGGGTGTGAACTTATGTTAGGTTTTTATGGCTGTCTGTGTCCCTGCTGGGGAGACCTTTTCACCAAGTCACAAGGACAGGAAGTGAGGTGAAATCTGCCAAATGGTGGTCTAAATGGCAATAAACACTGACATTATAGTCACTCCCCACTCTAGCTAAAACCCAAACAAACTATTTTGGCTGGGTTTTACCCATAGCTTGGGGTCATGAAGGGATGGCGCAAATGAAGCTGGGTGTAACAATAAGACCTTTTCACTGACATTTCTGATCAATCCTTTATGTTATAGTCCCTGTTTTAGGGGGAAAGGTTTCTATAGTTTAAAAATGTGTCCTTGATTTAAAGAAAACAAAAAACTTTAATAGGAACTTGCCAGTACTAAAAACTAATAGTTAACAGTTAAGGTACTTGAATGCATTTTTAAGATTAAATTCCTGGGTTTAGTGTCACTTTACCCAAAAATAATGCTCAAGATTCCAGGTACAAAGCTGTACACAAGGGGTCAACTTTTGCCAAGTCAGTAGTAAACCCATCCCGAAGCCCAGCTACTGTCTTTTTTAAATAGTTACATGCAAGAGTCTGTATAGACTACTAAGGGATTTGGTATTGGACTGCTAATTGACAGGGGTCTAATCAGAGGCGTAACTAGAACCTTCAGTGCCCCGGTGCAAGAAACCATGAAGGCACCCAACCGCCATGGCACCGCGTGGTTAACAGGAAGGCTGCCGAGGTCCCCAGCAAGCGTGGGACCTCAGGCAGCCGCTTGTTAAAAATTTTAGTGCCAGTGTTCTGTCAAGAACGCTGACCAAGTATCTGCGCTTAGGTACAGACGGGATTAACGAGGAAACCGGCATTTATTTACAAAGTATTTGTTTGTAATGGTTAATTATGACCGTTAATAATATACAATCCATGGCAGTAAATGACGGATGGAATATTATTAATGGTCACAATTAACGATTAAACTAAATACTGTGTGAATAAATCCCTGTTCCCTCGATAATACTGGTCTGTGCGCAAGCTGATGCTACGTCTCCGTGGCCAGGGGTCGTGAAGGTCCTCACACAGCAGCATGTGCTGCCCGGCGGTGCCTGCAGCACATTCTGCGTACATGCTGCGGGCGACTGTGCGGCAGGGAAGGAGCGGCACTATCTCTGGGAGGGGGCCCTGTTCTTCCTGGCTGGGCCCCCTCCTCAAGTGGCGGAACGACAGGGCCCGGTCGCAATTGCGACCTCTGCGACCCTGGTAGTTCCGCCAGTGGGTCTAATGCTAGGAGAGAGATGGGTTTAGGGTCAGCTTAAAATGAAGAAGAGGTCGCTGAAGTGAATGGGTTCCCCGAGGGCACAGTGAATAATTTGAAATTTTAACACAGGCATTTGGAGACACCAGAAGCAATATTGTTAGCTTAGACACTTTAAGGCCTAGTTTACATGTGCAGTACCCTCTGAAAAGCAACTAAACCCAATTCAGGCTGTCACATGAGAGAGTGAGTGACAGATCTCACTCTCTGGTGTGTCTCCTCAGCGTGCTGTACTATTAGCGAACTGCCCATAGATGGCGCCCTTACACCGGCAGACTATATTCCGTTCACCACAACACGCCCTTCACAGCCTATAGCACGCACACCAAGTTACAGACCCTCCCTTCTTGTGCTGCCGGGAACACCTTCATTTAACCATTTAGCTGCCCTAACTGAAAAGTAATGTGGGCGTAAAGCACGGAATTGTAGGCCCGGGGCGGGACACGAATAGTTAAGGATTCGAACGTCATTGAGAATCCCGGGTTTGACCTCTCTCCTCCCCTGTAACGTGTGTCACTTATAAGAAGGCTGTGCAGCAATCTGCGACCGGCTCAGAGCTGAACGGTAAATGTTTTCATTTATAAAAGCAGATCTGTGTCACTGTACAGGGAGAGCAGTGGATGGGAGTGACCATGGAACCATATGTACCGCTGAGGGCTAGGTCACTGTACACTTGTAGCTTGTGATGGGGCATGGCTTTGGGAATTTAGGACACAAATGTTTTTTTTTGTCATCACTCCAAAGGTCATCACCCCACTACCACCACCAGTGATGTATCCCGTCTTGGATCTGCCCTCTTAAAGCAGGGGTAGGCAAACTCTGGTCCCCCAGCTGTGGTGAAACGACAAATGCCATCATGCATCTGTCTCTGGGAGTCATGCCTGTGAATGCTCATGGAATTTGCAATGCTTCATGGGATTTGTAGTTCCACACCAGCTGGAGTTTTACCACCCCTGTCTTAAAGGATAGGTGCACTTTAAAACAAAGTACTTATCCTTTTTGCCCTTCCCCTAACATAAATGATGCCACCCTCCTCTTCTGCAGATCAATACTCATTGAGATCTGATGGGCACTATTCCGTTGTTGTTTACTAGGGATGTGGGTGGGCTTGGTGCAAACTGCGTTCGCCTGAGCAAAGCTCACAGTGACATCTCCCCAACCCAATCAGCTGCAGCTGGGACTACACATATGCAACTACATGTAAAGGTGCCCACACACCTTGCGATAATCGTACGATAATCGCGGGAAATCCCGCGATCATACGATGGAAGGCGTGCGACTTCTCCTGTGGAAGGCGTGCGACCTCTTCTACTGTAAGGTCGCACGACTTTTATGAACATGTTCGAAAACCCGTCGAGAATCGTACGATTGTCGGCGGGTGTGGCTTGTTCGCAAGATAAAAGCCGCACGGGCCAGTGTGCGCAAGCGCACACTGCCCGTTTAGCATTGCGGTCATCGGAAGCCCGCCCCTCAGCGGGGCGGTCTTGCGATCATCACAAGTACGATCTGCCTGTCCAAGATGGGCAGATCGTACGTTTTTTTAATTACCTTACAACCATCGCAAGACAAAAGTCTTGCGATGGTTGTAAGGTGTGTGCCCAGCATAAGGAAGGGCCCAGCCGCAGCTGATTGGGGCAGGAAGGGGTGTGTTACTAACACTTTTGCGCAGGGCTGGACATTTTCAGCTCACACTAGAGATGAGGCAAGGCTTGGTGAGAACCCAGTTCGCTTATGTTTGCCCAAGCCCATTCAAAACTGTGACCACCACATCTCCCCTCCCAGCCCAAAAAGTAGTGGTGGGGCTATTCCCTGCCACTTTGTGGCATATACAGGTGCGGTATGAAGTGCGCCTCTCTGCAACTGCTTGGGTCAGAAGGAAGGGGTGGCAGGGATGCAAGCCCAGCCTCATCACTAGCTCATGCCAAGCTCACACACATCCTTATTGTTTACGTCCAGCGCTGCAATGCTCCCTCTGCTGGTCACTTCTACACATTACAGCCCCAAATACTTCTATGTCATACCTGGGAGATAAACACGGGCCAAGAGAAGGTTTGCAGCACTGGATGTAAACAAACAGCGGAGCAGCAAGCCTTCTTTCTGTTCAGTAAGACCTGTGGCCAATATGTCCACAATTTCCCCGACCACCGGTCTTGTAACATCCCCTGTGTAGTACCATTCTTCCCACTGTAGTGGGAGGAGTCTCTGACTCCCAGTCTGACAGGACAACTATCATTGCACCCTTTGATTAGCAGAAGGCAATGGCATGTTTTGGATTGGCCACATACCCACCCCCAATGATATCCACATTCACAGCTACAATTCCCAGAATTGTAGGTCCTACAAGGGTTTTTTTCTCAGTATGCAAAACCGAATAAGGTTAACTGAGGGGTAAAGTTGGTAATATTTTTTATTAAAAAAATAAAAAAAATGTTTTACTTGCAGGGTTGCTTTAACTGACATCAGACGACATTCCCTTGGTCTGCATTGGAATTAGTCTGAATACCCTGTAACAATGTATTTCAATAATGAAGCTTGTAAACATTGGGGGAATTACCAAAAGGAAATATGTCAGTTGTGTTTCTTTGGGGCAAATTAATAATGTTAAAAGACAAATCATATGTAGTGTTGCACCAGCTGCACCAAATCATGTTAAAAGTGCTATGTGACAGTTTCTATAAATTGTGTGCGCCAAAATAATAAAGCACTGGAGCCAATGTTCTGATTTAAAAACTGTTCTAAAACATAAACCATTATCAGAGTGATGTAAATACTGTAGTAAGGAGGGGTGAAAGTGATGATCAGCACTAAATTAAGGAGAGCCAATAAGGGTTGTGTATGGACAAACAGCAAGGTGGAGCAATGTGGGAAGGACAGGACATGGGCATGTGTATGGATGTCCAGGGAGGTGCAGCAATTCAGGAAGGAGAGGAGAAAGGGATGTGTATGGATGACCAGCATGGTGCAGGAAGGAGAGGATATGGGGATGTGTATGGACGACCAGCGAGGTGCAGGAAGGAGAGGACATGGGGATGTGTATGGATGTCCAGGGAGGTGCAGCAATTCAGGAAGGAGAGGAGAAAGGGATGTGTATGGACGATCATTATGGTGCAGGAAGGAGAGGACATGGGGATGTGTATGGATGTCCAGGGAGGTGCAGCAATTCAGGAAGGAGAGGAGAAAGGGATGTGTATGGACGACCAGCATGGTGCAGGAAGGAGAGGATATGGGATGTGTATGGAAGACCAGCAGGAAGGAGAGGAGATGGGGATGTGTATGGACGACCAACGAAGTGCAGAAAGGAGAAGAGATGGGAATGCGTATGGACAAACAGGGAGAGGCAGCAATGTGGAAAGGAGAGGAGATGGTGATGTGTATGGACGACCAGCGAGGTTCAGGAAGGAGAGGAGATAAGGGTTGTGTATGGATGACCAGTGAGGTGGAGCAATGTGGGAAGGAAAGGAGATGGGGATGTGTATGGATGTCCAGGGAGGTGCAGCAATTCAAGAAGGAGAGGAGAAAGGGGTGTGTATGGACAACCAGCGAGATGCAGAATTGTGGAAAGGAGAGGAGATGGGGATTTGTATGGATGAGGTGCACCAATGCAGGAAGGGGAGGAGATAAAGGTTGTGTATGGATGACCAGCGAGGTGCATCATTGTGTGAAAGAGAGGAGATGGCAATGTGTATGGATGTCCAGCTAGGAGCAGCAATGCAGAAAGGAGAGGAGATGGACATGTGTATGGATGTCCAGTGAGATGCATCAGTTTGGGAAGGAGATGGGGATGTGTATGGACATCCAGCAAGGTGCAACAATGCGGGAAGGTGAGGAGAATGAGAACATTTAGGATGATCCCAAAGGAACATTACCTCAGATTTGTGGCACAATTTTGGAGCACAGCAGAGTAAGGGCACTTGAATCTGGCGCACTACCATCATGCAATAAATTAACTAATTGGTGTTTGCCACTTGTATTAAATAGTTGCAAGAAGAGCTAATTAAGCAGGCATATCAAATTGGTAAATTTTTCTGTGTGCACCATTCCTCATTAATCTCCCCCATTGTATAAAAGTGTTACTAATACAGGAGGCACTACCTCTGCTCCTGATACACAGACCAAGACCTGTTTGTCAAAATGACAGCTGGTGTTGGCAATTTATGCAGGCATGGTTTTTCGATCAAGTTTTATGGAGTGATCCTAGCAGCCCGAGGTCCTATTGTGACATTTCAGCACCTGTTTGGGTAGTAGGTAGACATTTAAAGTTTTGTATGAACTTTGCTTACTTTTATTTTATAGATGGGATCCTTTTTCTCTAGAAGTATGGATCAAAACCTAAAGAAACAGCAAGAATTTATGCTGTTGAACTCACAGCTTCAGGTAAAGTCCTACACTTAATTAGTTACTTATGATTGTGAAACCATATGCTTAGTATTAATGTTTATTAATGTTAATGTTGTGATACAACACTAATGCTCTCACCAGCCAGCATGCAAAAAAAAACCTGTCTAACCACTAAGGTTAAAAACAGAGGTTTTAGAGTTTTAGATACAAGTCTTCTGCAGAATATGTGAAGGCTGCACCGCCTCGTCAAGGCACCTCTGTGTAGTGCGGTCCTAACTCTAAACTATGAGAGTCTCAATCTTGGAGTACATGTAGCAAAAGATAAAATTGGGTGCAGGTTCGCCAGAAGGCAGCCCAACCTCCTTAAAGGCACATGTGCGGGGTCCTTTGTGTGTCCCTGTGCCTTTAAGGAGGTTGGGCTGCCTCCTGGCAAACCTGCACCCAATTTTATCTTTTGCTATATGTACTCCAAGATGCCATCCAAGATACCATACTTATTACAGCTCTTGCCAATACCTGTTATCTCCAGATGGAGATGTTCATACCAGGACTTTGATGGCAAAAGAAATCTGACCATTGTCAGCTGAAATTTTGCCATGGGGTGCATGGATCTTACTCAGTCAAAGCCCAAGCTTCCCAGCTCCCTTAGCTGGCTTGTGAACATTCATTGACTATGGGTGGGAGGAATGTCTCCAGTAGAGGATATGTGCAATCATTGTCTTTTCTTGCTATTTTTTAGAGTGAGAACGCAATCAAATTTTAAAGCCAATTTGACTCACAAAACTATAATGTAATCAAGTTTCTACTTAATTTTGTAAGCGTGAAATGTGTTTTTTAGCACTAACTACAGAATAATTAGAAGGGAATTTTAGATAATGCTGAGGGTGATTGCCAGTAAAGAAAAAGTTCTGGTTCTGGAGGATGAGCTTGAGGAACATTTTAAAGCTATAATTATTTCGTTTTTTTCAAGTTGAAGACAAAATGTAGAAATTATAAAGAGGGTTTACTCTAAATAGTAGTAATAAAGCTGTGATTGACAAAGAATGGAAACTTCTGCAGGGGAAACCTTTCTTTAATCCTAAAGATCCAAATTTTGGGATAGAAGGGCTTGAAGCAGAACTTCAGTTAAAAAAAAAAAGTATGAATCCTTGCAGTGGGGGTACCCCCCGAAATGCAAGGGTTAAGTGCTATTTTTTGCCTAGGGTCAAATTAGAAAAAAAAGTTATACTCACCTAATCCTCTGAGCTAGCCTCGCTCCCCCTCCACTGCAGTGATCCATGGTCCTTGAGTCATCACATTGTATACACAGTTTTTAGGAGGTGGGAACGCTAAAGGACATACCAACACTGCAGCAAAGAAGGAGACAGGCTGGAGGGAGCGCTGTTACAGCCGGCCTTTTGTATATTTTGCACTAGGCAAAAAATGAGCACTTAACCCTTGCAGTGCAGGGGCAGCCTCGCTGCAAGGGTTAATAACATTTTTAACCAGAGTTTCTCTGTAAGAGACCCTGTCACCGCCTTAATACAAAAGCATGTAAAAGCACAGAAAAATCAAATATTTTAAATGCTTACTTGCAGATTTTCCTTTCCCCCCAAAAAATGTATTCACTTGCTATGTGCCATTGACCTTGCTAGGGAATTCAACCACTCCAGGAAAAGAAGTTTAATTCCCTAGCACAGTTATCCCCTTATGTAAATGCATGAGTGTATTTTTTTGGTTATAAAACAAAAAAAAACTCCATCACACAAGGCTGATTTTTCCTGGCATCTGGATTTTTTAATTTATTTGTTTTAAGACAGTTTGGGCTTTTATTCATGTTAAAATATCTGTAGATGTAGAACATGCCAGTAATATAAAGTCTACCGTGTACTGTGAGTTAATCCACTGTTGCTACATGTGTTGACCTATTTACTTTTATTATTTTCAGTCATTGAGGCCCTCTTAATTTTAAAACAAGCTCACTATATTCATCATGTTTTGCAATTAATTTTTGTGTAATTCGTTAGGGAAAGGAAATGCTATTTCACTTACAAGATTCTTCATAGGGCAATTTTCTACTTCCTCCACAGTCCGACCGTCATTTGTAGGCTGTGCCCAGTGAATGTTTTTTTGTAAAGTGCTTCCCTATCATCACTAATCGATTTCAGGAGCATGGCTGCCTCATCCAGCTATTCATTACGTTGGCTCTTCCTGGCAACTAATGAGCTGGCCCTGTGCCTACCCACTAATTGATCTGTGCCTCTTCACAAAGCCGTAGGTTGTGTGTTGTTTGCCAGCAAACTAGCAAGGTTTTTGTCTGAAATGTCAGACTGTATCAGTATGCTTTTAGTAGAAATACCACCAGAAATTAAAGAAGGGTCAAGAGTTCTGTTTTAAGGGGTCAAAATGTAAGCATTTTTCAAATTAACAAGTCATTACACAATTTGTTCTTGCTTGTATGAGCTTTAGATGTTTAGCTTTCCAAAAGCATGACTTATAACAGGCCCTAGGAGAAACAGGTAGAACACTCATGGACTGCCTAAACAATAGTGCTAAAAGTCATTGAACACACACAAACCCACATATACCTATTTTACTTTTAGCTGGGAATGGAAAGGTCACATGTTGATGTAAGAGTGACGAACAGAAGAGAGCCTGAAACCAGAGGTGACATTCTTCAGTTATTAGCGCTGGAAAGCTTAGTCTCCACAGAAAACTCAGGAAGTTAGCAGATTCTTATAAGTGGGAAAATTGTTCACTTTTTTTTCTGTCAACTTTCCGTGAAGCATAAAATAATTGCTTGTACATGTGTGTCACAGAGATCGTTATCTGGGTCCTGCTAATTTGTTCGCGTTTGGCAATAATGGTCCACATTTTGTCTTCATTATCCCTGAACCACAGATGTCCATCCTACGTAGTCACTCATAATAGCCATCATTAGAGAGATAAGTGAGTCGAAATACAGACGGCCTAAAAAGTTCATAAAAAGCTTAGTGTCATATAAGTTCCTCTAGTAACTGTCCTAGTGGAATAACCTTTTTTGAGAAAAGTAATAAAGCTATAATAATTTAGAAAAGAAAACCTTGCGAAGACACTGGAACACCAAAGCTACACTTTTATAATGCCACTCATTTGAAAAACTATTTTCATTATTTGATATGTAGTTTTTCTTCTATCTGCTGAGGGGCGAGCCACTGACTTTCTAGGAAGAGTAAGTGGCATATGGTAGTAGTGTAGCTTCCTGAACAGCCCCCTGCCTCAGTATAATATCCCATGTTCTATTGAGAACTAAACCTGGATGATGTCATAGGTGTTTTAATTGAGTTCCACCATTCTAATGACATTTATATTTCAAGGCTAGCTTTGTTCTTGTACAGGCTCTGGGCATATCCATTTATTCTCAGTGGCACATGCTCAAATTTTAGATGCTGCAGTGTGGAAACTGTAGACATACCAGCCTGTTTATAGAGCATTTCACAGATAAATATCTGTAAAAAATAAGTCAAGGCAACTGGACTTGCTGTATTTTTCTTGAAGACATTTCACTGGTCATCCAACCGGCTTTCTCAATTCAGAATTGATTTCACCAGTGACCAGTGAAACGTCTTCAAGAGAAATACAGCAAGTCCAGTTGCCTTGACTTATTTTTTACAGATATACCATGACCTGGATGCATGAGAACATTCCCAGAAATTTCACAGATAACATGAAACAGACTACCATACTAATTCAGACGTAATGAAACAAGATGTGTAATGAATGTGTTTTTACCATGCTCTTTTATGTTTCACTGCCATGACTATAGTATCATGTCAGCAATATAGAATAACTTAAATAGCATTCAGTGACTTCAAAACTTTAGGTGTTTATTTTATTACTATACAAAGGTGAGATTTAATGGTCTTATAATTAGTAGTAAAAATCGAAATAATATGGGAGTACAGTCTATCAACATGAACTTCCTGACCTTGTAGAAAAAGCCCTCGAGATTGTGACTTAATAACCGAATGCTAAAGTTTGCAAGAAGAAGTATAACAAGGATATTTTTGATCGTTATATTAAATAATTACCTGTCGTAATAGTGAGACCAATAGATTGAGTATGGCTTATATTGATTTCTTTTGAATGTTTGAACTGGTCTGTGAACTCTTTCCTGCCCTGGTTGTAATTACAAAATTTCTGACGCATGTTGTGAGTAAGAATAGGGATTTGGCACCTCGGTTTTCCCGAGATAAAAGAAACCTATACATTTGTTATGAACAAAAAAAAACAATAAAGGGACATTCATTGTGACAACCTACTATTTAAAATGCTGTGTTGACTGTTCTGGGGGCTGAAAGCTTGTTATATATCCTACCAATGTCTAGCTAAACATAGTTGCAGTTAAAAGTTTACATGCAAAAGAAAAATGTTTTACTTTTATTTTGGATTGAGTAGAGAAGGGTTAGAACCTCTGGGATTTCCTCCTACTTCCTGTCCTGGTGACAAATGGTCTTTGGGGCAGGCAATGAAGGGAAATTTCTCTATGGCACACTGACAGTAATAAAGAGATGACTGTTTCTAACTATTGCCCACATTATCCAAAACTTTAAAAAAACAATCCTTGCCTCGAGCTCCACTGTAAAGTCAAAATACTGTTCAGATATCGCTTCTGCTTAAAAGCGAGACTACTTAAAAGTGAGATTTTTCTTTTTTTGCACAGCTTTAGTAGATATCATAACTAGAAAAAATGGTACATGCTTGAATCTATAACCGGCCTTTATAGCAGGGCGCACATTGGGAAGGCTTACAACAATACAAAAATTCCCCAGCCTCAGCCTGCCAGCCAGCCTGCAACCAAACAAGTAGCCCTGTCAACAGTATGCGTTAAAATCAGAGGTTTTAGTTGCACAAACTTTTGGCCAAAAATATGTAGAAGCCACACTGCCGCGCCAAGGCACCTCTGCAAAGTGTGGTCCTAACTCTATGTATCCGAGTCTCCAAGTGGGAGCATATTAATGAAGTTGATAAATTACATGCAGGTGTACCTGGAGGTAGCCAACTCCTCCTAATAAGGTGCAGGGACGCACTGGAGGCCCAGCAACCAAAAATGCACGCTGGGACTCCAGTGCGTTTCCCTCTAACCCAAAATAGTCAAACTAGAAAAAATGGTATATGCATGAATCTATAACCGGCAGATATCATAACTACTTCCACCACCCTTGGAGCACCCTCTACCCCTTTTTTAAATGTGTATAAATACTTTTTCCTGGGGCCTTTGTTCTGCTCACACAGTGTCAAGGGTCCTCTTCATCCTGTTCTTTGCAGAGGACCAGTGCTGGACCACAGAAGAGGATGCATGGGGCAACGCTGAGGCATGGAGAGGGCCAGTACTACTTGGAAAACATTTTTGGGTAGAGAAACATCTGTGTTGTGTGTGTAGCTATTGGTCTTGTTGCTCTTTATTATATAACTTGGCCCACAAACTGAAGTGGCACATACTGTATGTAGTTAAAAATGTCTCACTGACAGAGGAAAGGATCAGCCAACAAGTAAAAAAAAACTTGTATGTATTAACGAGCAACTCAAACACCGGAGGCACTTGTTATTGTCTTCTAAGGGTAACCCTAACCAGCCCAATCCTCACTGAGCATCACATTGGGCCATTGAAACAGGCCACTTATGGCCAGCCTAAGACTTTAAAGCTGTAGTCTCATAGATTGGGTACACACAGATGAGTATAATTCTCATCCTACACATTTCTCAGGATGATTGACAGAAATCTGCACTCTGGCACACACAGCTCAAGCACCAGGATCTATGTAACTACTGAAATCTGAACACCAGCACACACTCCTTTCTCCCGAGTGTCCATGTCACAACTAAGATCTGCACAGAAATCTTAATTCCCGGTGTTTGCACTACTTGTGAGATCTCAAACCAGCGCGCACAGCTCACTCCCAAATACCATGTAACTAGTGAAATGTTCATGCACGGCTCACTCCCCAGTGTCTTATGTCATCCGTGGGATCTGCACTGCAGCATACACAAATCTCCCCAGGATTCATGCCACCAATGAGATCTACATTCTTGTGCACACAGCTCACTCCACAGTATACATACCACAAGGGAAATCTGCTCCGTTACAAATGACTTCCCAGTATCCATACCATCAGTGAGATCTGTGCTTCAGCAAACACAGCTTACCCCAGTGAGCTATTTACCTCTGTTAAAACTAGGAAAGTGAATAGAAATTTAAAATCATTTCAATCAATACAATTACAATCTAGTACATACCAGGCCTACTTGTAGTGTGACATTATTTGGAGAACAGAGAAGCTGCGCTGAGTAACAGAAAGGGGGGTTACCTCTGACTAATTTATGAACACTATCACTTTTAGAGGCAGTGACCTTTTCTCCTTCGCCCTTATCTGTCACTTTACATTCAGTCAGCATGGATTTGTTTTGTTATGCTGCAGTCTTCAAATATCTTGTCGTTTGATACATCACTTTTATATTGGTCTTTGGCAAGTTCTTTTTTTAGTATCAGTATGTTTTCTCAGTTATTTGTTCAAGTGTATTTTTCATTGATGACTCATGGCAGTGCCCAAATCCTCTAAAACAAGAATATTTCAGTTTTTTTCAAAAGTTAGTTTTTCAGTATAGGTCATTTCTTCATTATCCACATTAAACAGTACTGTTAGAAACATTGAGTCGAAGTTTTGCATTAGTGAGCACACATTTTGCAGTTTGCTCTTCTAACCCCTAAAATGCATCCTTGTAGTAATATAATACAAGTTATGCAAACTTAACCAAACCACTTTTTTTTAGTCCTCGCAAGTATACAAACTTTGTTAGGTATTTATTCTACTGCCTGGTTGGGCAGATTTCCTCTGTCCCAGTGACCGCTAATATCTGTAAGGAAGCATTGGAGATCTCAACCTGGTCACAGATGCAATAGAAACCTGGTAGGTTAACATGCTGTCCATATGCCTTATGGGCATTTGAAGGAGCGGCTTCATAGGATTGGTCCTCTATACCAGTACTACCAGGTGTCCCGTTCAGTAATACAGATAGGGCTGCAACAACTAATCGACATAATCGATTATAATCGATTATTGAAAAAGTTGTCAACTTTTTCAATAATCGATTAATCGGCTTCCGATCAGTTGGCCCTGTTCACAGCTCCACACGCTGTGCGCCGCACCTCCTCCCCACCTCACGCTCGCCGCTGCCAGACTCGCCTGCCCGCATCCACACGCCGCACCTCCTCCCCGCCTCACACTCACCGCCCACCCACATCCACGATCGGCACAGGGACGCACAGGGAGATGTAGTAAGGAGGAGCAGGTGTGGGGTGATGACAGCCGCCGATAGACAGGTCCGATCTCAGAAGCAAGTTGCTGGAAGACTGCTCAGGTAAGCTTTTCCACACGTGGTGCTCTATAATGTATTGCTGGGATTTGTATTCCTCTATAGCTGATGGTACATTGTGCTGTATATTATACATATGAATACAAATCCCAGCAATACATTATACACTGTATGTATAATGTATTGCTGGGATTTGTTGTACTCCTATATAGCTGGTGGTATTCTGCATTGCGTTGTATAGGGGAATACAAATCCCAGCAATAATACATTATACAGCGCAATGCGGAATACCACCAGCTATAGAAGAGTACAAAAAATCCCAGCAATAGTACATTATACAGTGGTGCAATGCTGAATACCACCACCGCTATAGAGGACTACAAAACCCAGCAATAGTACATTATACAGCGCAATGCAGAATGCCGCCAGCTATTATGTACTATTGCTTGGATTTGTTGTATTCCTCTATAGCTGGTGGTATTCTGCATTCATTGCTGTATAATTTAACACTTTCCATTTCACTATATTGCACACCACACTTTTTTTTTTCTTTTTTACTTCCACCGCTCCAAGCTTGCTCCTGTGATGGACTACAACCTCAATACAAACTAGAAGTCCCATCACTGGAGCCTTTTTTTGAACTCTATTTTATGGTTTATCCGATTAACCGATTAATCAAACCTAATAATCGACTAACTAATCGATTTTGGAAATAATCGTTAGCTGCAGCTCTAAATACAGACACATTTCCTATGTTGGTATTTAGCAATTATTCATATTTATAATTTACAAGTAACTTAATACACAGGATCATTTGTATAGCAGTCAGCAGAAGAGAAGCTTAGACACTCATCATATCATATAACTCATATATGTATATATAATACATCCGAGTAATGCCCCTGGAGAGTCTCAGATCAAAGAGCAGTCATTGGAACCGATATTTAGTGTCTCAAAGTTTGGCTTAAAGGAAATGCATAGTGGTCTCCTTTCTATTTCCTTTTTCTTTCCATTCCTTTTCCCATGTTTGTCACACTAGTCTTTCCTGCTCTCTCTCTCTCTCTCTCTCTCCTGCCTTCTAAAGCATAGTTTCGGTGGAAAGAGAGAGAGTTTGAAGGCAAACCGCTTCTGGTGTGCACTCTCTTTAGCAAATCCATAATGGGAATCCTGTGTCGTGGGGACATTAAATGTTGATTTATAAAACAAAGATCTGTATATAAATTACATACAAATATTGAAAACTATTTATTAAGATATATGAATTAAAAACTAAATGAAACTTGACTCAAAACCAATTCTCCATAGTGGAGAACTTCTAGGCAATGAAGTCTCAATAGGGGAAATCCTTCCTGACTCAAAATATTGTTTTTTATCATGGATCATATACTCATAAAAATTGCATGTTATGCACAGGTCTTGAGCTAACAAGAAATTAGGACATGGGGATTGACCTCTACACAGATCTGTTTCTCTGTTTTGATTTTGTGATACGCAGTGCATGGCTCTTATAACTGAAAACTTTGCTAGCCATTACTGCCTGACCTTCAAGGGTTTCTGATACTGGAACCCATGCTAGTTTGATACTGTATGTAACAGGATCAGCATAGGTGGGTCCAAATGCCTACCCCCAAATGGATGACAAAACCTGACTTGGTTCTTCTTTTGTTAAGCTTTGACTATAGTCCTATGATGCAAAATGTTTACCTTTTTCTGCTTCTTTCTATTCTCTACTGTTCATGTCATCCTTCTCCTTTTGTTAATATATCTTTTATACTATATAGCAACCATGACACAAAAATAATTTAAACCCAGCCAAACCTGTAAAAGATGACAAGATATACTCCTCATTCCTTTTTCCCTTGCCTCTAAACTCCTCCCAAACGGTAAAAAAATGTCTGTAAAGTACACACTTTAACAAACACTTTCAGGAGTGTCGATCTCCGTGCCCCCCCTCCCTGCAGCTTTCATTGGCTTCTCCTTTTGACTTCCAGCTATTACAGAATGCAGTAATAAAATGCATAATAATAATAAAAAAATAATAATAATACACCCTATAGAAAAGCCTTGACGCAAAAACAAAAAACAAATAGTAAGTTGCTAAGGGTGGGACAGCACACTAAAAGTGACAACTGATCATCCCAAAAAAAGGCCCAAATAATAAGAAAAAATACCAAAAAAGGGGTTAATTGTGCCAAGATCTAACAATCGGAATTAAAGTTCATTTTCCTAACTGACCCTGAATTTTTTCCTATACACTTTGACAACTTTCCCTACCCTTTCCCTACAGCAGTTGCCAAAACACTGACACTACGCCAGCTCTGTGCCCCCACCCGTTTTATAGCCGTTGTTATAACTAACACCCCTTTATTGGTCATTCTTAGGCAGCTGATCAGTTTCAAAGGCCCTCGTAGTGTGTTATCTTTACAGTTAATGGAGGGCAGGAGAATTGTTGCATTCGTTTGCTGGAAACTAAGAACTGAATGTCGTGAACTCAGAGCTCACCCCTGTTGTGCAGTTCTGCAGGATTAATCTGTGTTCCAAAAGCAAAAAGCTTCAAGTATTTATACACAGTGTAAGAACATTCATCACACTTGATGGTTATGTGGGCTATGATGCAATGAGAGTTGGCCATTTCTTTGCAAAGGGAACCACATTTTCTAAGCTAAGGGAAAATTGCTTTGCAAACTGAACAGCCCATTTGCCTTTAGTAAATCAACCCCATTTAAAATGATTTACTAAAGGAGTCAAAGAATTTTAGCTCAATAAATTGCAGCTGTGTTCACTTTGAATACCCAGACATGTGCAGAATAAATAAACAGGAAATTGTTATTCACATGATTACATAATAGAAGTAAATCTTTACTTAATTTATTGACTAAACGCCCATTTCCACCTTTTGCAAAGGTATTTTTTTTAAAACATATGCCAGCAATGAACACCGAGTGAACATGAAGCAGGTATATGCACTTGATGTATATGAAAACAGAAACTTACTTTTTGGTTAGCTTTTCACTTCATATTCTCATGGAAATGCTTCTGTGTTTTGCAAGCTTTTTCTCAGCTCTCCTATTCATCAGTATTCATAGTGGCAACCCCTTCACCCCCTTTGGACAGTGTATTGTGTGTAAAGGCAGAGCTGGTGTTTACTGATCGTGTTACAAAGGATAAAAAGGAGGGGGAGAGCCTAATTACATAATTACAATTACAATAATTTTCAAATTAAAATTTTGAATTTGTAGGCCTCAGGCCTAGTAAAATCTTCATTAAAAAAGTGAGGAAAGCCTAAAATGTGAGCCATGAAAATGACTGCAGCTCTCCATTACCACAATAAATGCAAATCACTAACAGAGGACTTTAAGATTCTCAACTCCTATAGTAAATCAGCCTCCTTGTCATTTATGGAAAGAGGCTCATAAATGACAGAAATATAAAAAGGGAGCCTTGCACAAAAGGGTATAGTGGCTACATTTCAAGTGAGCAATAAGGAAAAAAATGAAAACAAAAAGAAATGTTCGGCTGCACCGAAGGGAGCCGCAGCCAGCCGATGTACGGCTGAAATCAGCCATACTTGGCTGCAGTGAATAGCCGAACGGCATTCGGCTCCTTTCACTTCAGCTCGGTTATTCACTCGGCTGCATTCGGCAGCTGAGTGAATAACCACCTTGGATTTTTGACAGAAAATGGACAAATATGACAAATATAGAAAGTAGCAATAAATTCTCCATTTATCCTTTGCACCGTGTTCCAAGTTTTACGTAAGACTGGGCTTTCATTAAGACAAAACATGAGAAAAATAACAACAAAGCAAGAAATCTGAAGTAATGATGAGAATGTGTTCCCATTAGAGGAAACATGAAACATTTGCTTCCTGACAGTATTGATTAGGGCACAGAGGTCCTGTCTATCTTTTGACAGGTAGCATGAGCTGCTGTGTTTCATTGCAAGCCCTCACACATTTGTATCATTTATACAGACGCACAAATAAAACCTCAAATTAGGTCCTCTGAGGTAAGATTTCCGAGCATTAGTTGCTGTCATATTTCATTATGACGCCACTGTGTGATCTCGTCAGCCTGGATGGATCAATTAGTGCAGGTTGCGTGCCTTATTCTTCCTAATTGGAGCAATAGAGCCTGGCAAACTTTCTATTTGTGTTTTCTAAGCACAACGTAAATTTTTAACTGCTATTGTAATACATCATCAAAATGAAAGTACAATTTTAAATTGGCACCAAACAATAAGAAGAACACACAATTTTCTCCGAAATAATTTGAAACTAATAAAAGTAATTGTCACCCATTATTGTTTATTCCATATTTAATAAAAATCAGACTTTGCTTTTGATATTCTATTCAACAGAATAGTTTAAATATTAAAACAAAGGCAAATGGCATGGAAAACAATTTGACCCTTGACCTAATATTTTGTTGTACAACCTTTAGCGCGGGGGTGTGGCCACACCAGCATTATGGTTGTATCTGTAGGACTATATAAATGTATCTACTCTTTATCATATTAAATAATTGCCTCTGCATTCAATTATTACTGGTTTTAGTAATAACTTAATAACTAGCTCTGAAAGTAAAAGTCTAGGAAAAATAATTAGTGTAATAGTGCAGACACTCAGGTGGCTGTGCATGTTCTATGGAGGGCTGTGTGGACTCCCAGGTGGCTGTGCAGGTTCTATGGAGGGCTTTGCGAACTCTCAGGCGGCTGTGCAGGTTCTATGCTGGGGTGTGCGGCCTCAACAGGGGTCCCGGACATTCTCTGCGGCTGAGGGCGGCGTGGATTCACTGGAAGGAGGAGATTTGCTGCCAGCGCTGTCGGTATATCCAAAGTGTTCTGTCCTGCTCTCTGTTGCCGACTGCTGAGACAAGGTGGGGGCGGAGACGAGGGAGGGTCACATGAAATGGCCTGGCGGGCTGGATTTGGCCTGCGGGCCTTGTGTTTGACACATGTGCTTTACAGGCAGTCTTTGCAAACTGTCAATGTCTGTCGCTCTCAGTGAGACTTCTGCACCTGCCAACTGGTAGTTTGGCCTAACTCTTCTTGAGCAAACTGCTACAGCTGTCTCAGGTTTGAAGGAAGCCTTCCCAAGCTGCTTTTTCTATAGATGTTCAATAGGTGGAAGATTAAGGCTCATAGAAGGACACGTCACAAACGTGCAATGTATTGTTCTTAGCTATTCATGGGTGTTTTTAGCTGTGTGTTTTGGGTCATTATCATGTTGGAAGCCCATAACCTTCTACTGAGAGAGAGAGATTTTCCGACAGTGGGCAGTACACTTTACTCCAGAATTCCTTGGTAGTCATGAGACTTTATTGTGCCCTGTACATATTCAAGACACATTTTGCTAGAAGCTGCAAAGAAGCCCCAAAACATAACCAAGCCTTCTCCATGTTTCACAGTAGGTGTGGTGCTCTTTTCCTTCAAAGATTACATTTTTAGTCTGTGAACATAGCGCTCATGTGACTTGCCAAAAAGCTTCAGTTTTGTCTCATCTGTCCAGAAGCATTGTGGCTTGTCAATATGTATTTTAACAAAATCCAGTCTAATTTTTTTATGTTTTTCATTCCTCCTCGTGCTTCTTCCAAAGCGCACTGTTGCTCAAAAAATGACAGATGGTACGATCAAACACTGGAGTTAAGTTGAACCGGTACTCTATCAAACCCCTAATGTCTGCCCTGCCCTTTGCTCCAGCAAAATGGCCACAGACGTGTGCTCAATAAACAGTTTAAGTGACTTTTTAGCTGGGATTTTGAGAGCTCTAAATCTAGAAATGCTGAGCGCTTCCAGATTTACGAATTGCAAGCTTGTTTTAACCCTTAAACATCCAATGAACTCAATGGGTTAAAGCGCACCTCACCTAACCAAATATTTGAGCTAGCTTATAACAGAATGAGTAAGGTTGAGAACTTCTGTTAGGTTTCAAGTGATAATGACTCCAATAGGTAAATCTTTATTCACTTGTTATCCCTGTAACATCAGAACAAAAAAAGGAAGGTGTCATCCTGACAGCAAGGCGCAAAGAACAATCAAAATATCACAGTGGCTGTAGCCCTACCCCATTCTACAAAAAATTTAATTATGGTTATCTATTGAGCCAGATTCAGTCTCCAATTAACAATATTTTCCCATCCCAAACTGCCCAAAACTTAAAAGCAAAACTTCTGTCTAAAGGTATGAATTACAGGGTTATTCACAGAAGGGTGAAGAGTTTGGAGAAGGCAGGAGAAGTGAACAATCTAGGATAACATAGCTGAATTGGAGAATTTTTCCAAATTATGTTGTCCTAGATTGTTCATTTCTCCTGCCTTCTCCAAACTCTTCACCCTTTTGTGAAAAACCCTGTTAAACTTACAAAAAGGCTGACATTTCCACTCTAATATTTCCACAATATAATATTTTTTGTGTTTAATTAAAAACATGCATATGCAAAGTAGCAGGCTTAACATTTTGGAAAGCAAGACATTTTTTTTCAAATACATTAAAACCTTTACTGTTGAGGTGAAGAAAGGAAACAATGCATTGCCCATTTTCCTTACCCTTCTGATTTTCCTACAGACTCTGGTGAGATCTACTAAATTCCATGCAGATGGGGTCCCTATGGTACTTAAACTCGGAGGAGCCAGTGTTCCTATAACATGCCTTTGGCTTTCTTCCTAATATACCTGTCATTTTTATGCATAAAGTGATCCTTTAAAAATTGCTGTAGGATATACAGGGAAACAGCAAGCATCTTTTTTTTTAATGAAATGTGACAAAAGTTTTTAAAGAAGTATTGTACCTGGCAGACATACGGATGTGCTATTATATTGCCCAATGTGTTGTTTTTGCAGTGTAATCTTTATTTTATGGCCTAGAACATATGCTAGTACACATATTTATAGGCACATTATTTACTGTAACAGAAATATATGCTCATATTGCACTATAATTGCCTAATTTATCTTTTCCAGAGCCTCACATTTAAATGTTCAACTCCTACATAAGGGTGTCAAATAAAAATGATTGAGCAGGTTGGGCGATTTGACTTATTAGGTGTGTGCTGCTCCACCTGCTCCCTGCAGAAATAGAACAACATTTCTAATTTATTTCTGCAGTTTCCATAACATGCAAAACATAATGAAGATTTTATGCTTTTTTTTTATTAGTAACAGTTCCTTCGTAAACATTGCACTGGATCATATTTTTTTTATTTAAATAAAAGCTGATACGATGATTTTAGTGTGTCTTGAACCTCTGGTAAAATTGCTAATGACTGAACAATGTTGAATCCTGTTATTTATTAATTAAAAGCTAATATAATGTACAGTCACAATTAACTACAATAAGTACCTTTAATATGTCTTGATATTAGATTTCTGTAATATCCTGTATAAGAAGACTCAAAATGGGGGAGAGATGGACAGCACTCTCTTATAAGCAAGAATTGCTTATAAGAGAGGGGAGCAGAGGTATAACCTCATGATTATTCTGCTGCTCCTTTATTTTCCAGTCAGCTGGTTGCAGTGGTGTGGTGATCTGACTGTATTGCAGACCTGCAGTGAAGAATAGTGAGGTAATCCATACAGCTTTGTTGCTTGGCAGGGGTGTCCAGAGCACAAGAGTAACTAAACAGAGTTCTGTTTAGGCAAGTAAGACACTTCAAATATATGCAGTTCAACTTTGTACTTCAATTGTTTACCCAAATTTCAGATTTAATACAAACTGTTCTGTATTTACTCCACACTGCTAGAGCACATTTAGGGGGAAGGTTCCCAAACTGAAGACCCACAATCAGCTGTAATGAGCCACTGGTTCTGCTGTAGCTTTGAGCTTACAAGTCTCACTTTCTATTATTTTTCACAGCTCAGTCACCTGCTGCTTTTTATCCCATCCTTCTGTGTGATGCAGAAACTGAGTTTAAGACTGACTACTCACTCCTCTTCATTTCCAACCACGCTCTGCAGAGGAAACAGACTCTTGATTGACAGCTCTTATCTCACTGTCCCTGTATTTTCCCAACACAAAACAAGGCTCCCCTTCCAGTTCTAGTGCCTGTGCTGATTCGCGTTAGAGCATGCCCCCTCCCTCTGCATTCTTGTGACCTCACTTATGTCTGGAAAGCGCAGGGACAGTGAGATAGGAGCTGTCAATCAAAAGACCATCATCTTTGCAGAGCATAGTCAAGAATGAAGAGGAATGAGCTGTCAAACTCTGCATCTCAGCTTCTACTTTATACTAGGGCTGCAACTAACGATTATTTTTATAATCGATTGGTTGGCCAATTATTTTTTTACTTAATTGGATAATATATATATATATATATATATATATAAATATATATATATATTCTGAAAAGAGGTGGACTATCACCGTTACAGAAACTTTGCATTGTAATGCAAAAATGTTAAATATGTCCACGTGCTCAGGGCTAAGGTTGGCTGTCTTTTTACAAGTTATGTTGCCTGCAGCAGGGAAGAGGGGCTCTGATGGTGTGGAGGTACCTGGGATGCACAAGTAGGATTTTGCTAGTTTTGCCAAAGTAGGATATTTCTCTTGGTTATCCTTTTCACCAATTTAAAGGGTTACCTCCTTGGCAAGGGGCCTCTCGGCAAAATAAGTCTGGACTTCATTTCTAAGTCGAGTATTAATATCCTCCTCATGTTGCCCCTCTTTAGTCTTCTCTTCACTGCTGCCCCCAGACTCAAGGAGTGAGTCAAGTAGAGAAGCTGCAGATGCTGAGGGGTCAGCAACTCTATAGTCGAAGTGGTTGCTTGCCACCACACCATCTCCCTTCTTACAGCAAGCGCCTCTATCTGTACTTTTGCATGTACACTTATCTAGTGTTCAAAATTTAAATCTTCTAAATCTTGAGTCCAAGCAGAGGCAAGAATGACAGTGTTTGGGACCTGTTCAAAAAGGACCTCCTTCCATCTGATTTGAAGCTGGTCTGTTGCAGTAGCTTGGAAACTCTTCAGTGCATGTGATTCAAAAGAAGCACCCTCATTGGACTGCAACAGCTCTTTCACTAGTGCAGGCACAGAAGATAGAGTACTATAGTCTTGGCCACTCATGAATACAGTAGTGCACTCAAAGGGCTAGAGAGCAGTGGAGAGTTCTTCAAAAAAACTCCACTGGTCTGGTCTTAAGTTCCGGTTAGTGTTTGCCCCCTTGAGTTGAATTGATGGATCAGACAAAGTTGCTGTTACCAGCCACCTTTGTTCAATGAGTCTCTCATCCATATAGTAAGTACTATTCCGCCTTGTGCTTACATCTTGAAGAAGCTTGTGCTCAGATGTTCTCATTTGCTTTTGCTTCTCCTTCAACTTGCTTCTAGCTAGTTCACTTTTTTAAAATGTTCAACTAGTCCTCTTTCAGCACTAACAGTTCTCTGAGTTCCTGAATTCTTTAATGCAGCACCAATCACCAGCTGCAAGGTGTAGCCAGTGCAGTGGATACTGGTCCACCAATGCTTGTCTTCCAGAATCTTCGCAGCAGCCGCCATTGTGCACCATTGTCATGCACAATGGCAATAATTTTATGAGCTGAGGCATGGTAGTGAGACAAATAGAAATCATCTTCCAATCATCCGCTGTGTAGTGGCATGTAAAGCCAAGGTAAGCCACGGTCACTATACTTGTCCATATGTCCGCAGTCCTTTACTTTTTGAAATGCCTTCTGGTATTTCCTCTCCACTAGTTTGGTAAAATTATTTCTTTGGCGAAGCGTATGATCAGAGTTCACACCATATCCAGTGCGTTCCAGGCTCAAACCGTCTCGGAACGTGGTGGATCGCATAGATCAAGCCAGGCTGCGCTCTGGGGGGGGCATTTGGTGATAGCCAGCAGCCTGAGATGCCATAGCGACCCAGGTGGCCTCCACGGCATCAGGGGGATGTCCTGGCCAGGCCCCCCTGTGCCCCGGGCCCCATAGCGGCCTCCTGGGTCGCTATGGCGATTGTCCGCCACTGCACACAGTACACATACAACACATAATACACGCTACTTACACCCGTTGTACATCACCAGAGAGGAGGAGGCTGAGACATGGTGGAGGCTGCAGGCCCTCAGGCAGCGGCTGAACAGTCAGTCTGCCCCTGGTTTGGGGCTAAATGTGTTCGTTGCTTGCCTGGCACCTTCCCCATCTCTGCTCCTGGCCTGAGGAAGCTGCACCGTCAGCCCTACCCCGGCTGTTATGCCACTGCTGTGCCTCCCTGCTTACACTGGCTCCGCACGCTCATTCACGCTTTGCTCAGTTCCCAGGCCTCGGCCTGTGTGCCCCCAGTTCACCGGCATCTTACCTGAATGCTGGGTAGTATGCGACTTCGCCGGGACTCTTCAACTCTTTACCCTGTGACGGCCTGGTCTGTAAATTAAAACGAACGAGCGAGTCCAGTAGTAGTGTAGGCATGTCTGCCGGCCGCCTCGTCACCTTAATGTTAGCGAGCTTACATAGCTGGGTGAGGCAGGAAGGGTGTGAGGAGATGCAAGCAGCCCAACTAATTGATTGTTGCACTTATAGATAATGAAAACCGTTGCCAACGATTTTCATTTTCGATTATTATCGACTTAGTCGATTAGTTGTTGCAGTGCTACTTTACACAGATGAAAAAAACTGGATGGACACTGATGTCAGAATGTTGATATCCGTTCCGATCAGCAGGTGATCTGTGCACTGATCTCCTCTAGATTGGACTGTGGGAAGGGGGCCTAAGTTATATTTAATTACTGTATGTCTACAGTAAAGAAAAGGAAACCAGGGCACAATTGGTGATGCATTGATGCAGGGGAAGGGTTAATGAACCAGGTCAGGATGATGCTATTGTAGGGATTCTTATCTGCATAGAAAACAGGTCAAAATGACCCATTGTGTTTTGAACCACAGTGTGAATGCAGTGGTGAGATACCCTAGGAGGACACCTGCAACAGCAATTTGTGTAAAGTGCAGCTAAATTGCTACATGTATGAATTTGGGCCCACTCTCACAGCAGACCACATATAGCTGAAGATACACTATATTGCCAAAAGTATTGGAACACCCCTCCAAAGCACGTCGCCACTGCACTCTAGAGAAGTGGAGACGTGTTCTCTGGAGTGACCAATCACGCTTCTCTGTGTGGCAATACGATGGACGTTTCTCGGTTTGGTGGTTGCCAGGACAACGGTACTTGCCTGACTACAATGTGCCAAGTGTAAAGTTTGGTGGTTTGTTGAGGGATTATGGTGTGGGGTTGTTTTTCAGGGCTTGGGCTTGACCCCTTAGTTCCAGTGAAGGGAACTCTTAGGGCATCAGCATACCAAGACATTTTGGACAATTTCACGCTCCCAACTTTGTGGGAACAATTTGGGGATGGTCCCTTCCTGTTCCAACATGACTACGCACCAGTGTACAAAGCAAGGTCCATAAAGACATGGATGAGCGAGTTTAGTGTGGACAAACTTGACAGGCCTGCACAGAGTCCTGACCTCAACCCGATGGAACACCTTTGGAATGAATTAGAGCGGAGTCTGCGCGCCAGGCCTTCTCGTCCAACATCAGTACCTGACCTCACTAATGTGCTTCTGGAAGAATGGTCAAACATTCCCATAGACACACTCCTAAACCTTGTGGGCAGCATTCCCTGGAGAGTTGAAGCTGTTACAGCGGCAAAGGGTGGGCCAACTCAATATTGAACCCTACGGACTAAGACTGGGATGCCATTGCAGTTCATGTGCGTGTAAAGGCAAGCGTCCCAATACTTTTAGTAATGTAGTGTATCTGAACTGTACCACTGGGTTTAATGGTACAAAAAAAATTCTAATTTTATATGCAGTAATATGTGCTTCATGTCCCCTCTTTTTACACTTTAGTTAATCAGGCCTTTAGATAGGTGTGAAGTTTTATAGGCTTAATTGGACAACAGAAGTTTAATGCATCACCAATCTTATGCTATGCTTATGCTTATTCTTATCTCAACTTTACAAATTTGCAAACAAGTTGTAAAAGTTTATGCACAAACTACAATTAACATTCCTTTACATTAGTCGTAGTGACTGTCACATAGGGAGTCTGGATGCACCTATTAGATCTCCTATGTATCTTTACATACCATGACTTTTTGTATTCTCTAAAATCACTTTAATAAAACTATATTAATGTTGGATATATATATATATATTTATGTTGGATTATAAAAAGCTCTCCCTGAAAATATACTAAATCCCTTAATGCCCTGCTGCATTTTGTAAGTGCTTTTTTAAATGCTCTGGGTGTCATAAATATTTTTATTTCTTTTGTAGTTCATTTTGTTTTGTTTTGTGTAGCTTGTACGTACCACTCTGCAGGGAATGCACACAGTGTTTTGTGATGAGATCAAAATGACTGTGGACATTTTATGTTTTGACACTGAGCTAAGCCGTCATTTTATTGTTATTTTATAAGATTTATGGAGGTTAATTTTATAGTGACATGCAGTATGATTACTTGGACGACCATTTTCATTTTTCATTCTTCTGTGTCATTATGTTTAATTGTTTTCTGCCATTATTATTTTGTCCAGTTCCATGGTTGAAATATTGGGAACAGTTACCTAAATAGTTTATTTCTATTGAGGGAATAATTAGTAAACTGTTTTAATGTTTCAGTAATTTTTATTTCTACAGATATCAGGTCAGGACATATCATTAAAAAAACAATACTTATGAATAAACAATAAAACACATCAAACAAATAAAAACAAGTTACTGTAGCTTGCCAAGCATAACCTCAGTGTCATAAAAAAGTCACAATTCTTTCAGTTATAGAAGCTTACTGTTGATGATGTACGCATACCTCTAACTGCAATTACTCCGTTTGAGTTTTTATTACTGTTTTGGCCAGGACCATGCTTACCACAAGGCCAGTTGGGGCAGCTGCCTCAGGGGGAAAGTTGGAGGGGTGGCATTGAGGCTAAAGTATCCATGCAGTTCAGTAACATTGAGTCTGGTATAACCACAAGCTCAGCGCTACGGAGCTCGCTGCCAGTCCACAGGCATACATATTGAAGTGGAATTTCAGACTAAACTTTTTTGGATTAGTGTGTGGAATAGTTAGAACCTCTTGTCTAGATTTTATTGCTGTCTGTTTTATTTCTCTACATTCTGTCCCAGTGACCTCGAAGGCTGTGAGGAGAAATCTTTCAGATTGTAATATTGAAAGCAATAAAATGTGAGAGAGTTTCTAAACCTTCAAAAAACATTCACCATGTTACTAAAAAAAAAATTTAAATACAAGATCACATCGTGATGTGGTTAACCACTTAAGAAAAAAATGCATTGTCAGCAAGATTAATATTTATTGCTATCCAAAATATTGCTCACATTTATATAAGTATAAAACCACCTGAAGCTCAATGACATTAATATGCACACATGTAGATATTGCTGTGCACACCAACTAAACACCTTTGTAATCTTACATTATGAGTTTATGTACAAAATTCTCAGCTGGCTGGAGAACGGTGTGTGTACTGATGGATGGGCAAATTTAACTAACATTGTTGCAGAAATAGGGAAATTGCATTTTGTTTCTCATAACTGAGTTTGTCATTTATTGTTTTTTCCTATATAGTTGGAGAGGCAGATCCTGATGCAGAATCAGATGCGGGAAAAGCAGATGGCCATGCAGATTGCCTGGAGTCGGGAGTTTCTTAAATATTATGGAACTTTTTTCAGTTTGGCAGCACTTGGATTGACATCAGGGTTTGTACATTTTATAGTAATTAAGCTAGATGTGAAGCTGGCCATACACTTTACAACCATCGCAAGACTTTAGTCTTGCGATGGTTGTAAGGTAATTCAAAAATCGTACAATTTTCGACGGGTTTTCAAACATGCTCGTAAGACAAAAGACAAAAGAAACGGTCGCACACGCCTTCCATACACCTGCCGATTATCGTACGATCGCGAGATTAAGGTGTATGGCCACCTTAAGTGACACCAAACTTTACACAGCTGAACCTCTTTACAGTGGTCTTATGCAAAATGGATGGTAAAACGTATCAAGGCTTAGACAGTTCATGTACTTAAGAGAATCAATCATGACTAGTCTTGGGCAATGATTGCAATATGCAGTCTCAGTAATGAGAACTATGCAGGCATACATATTAAATATTTATAGTTAAACCCCTTTTTTTTTTTACTTTACTTTACTTATTTTTAGAGGTGCACCGAAATGGAATTTTTAAAACCGAAACGAAACCGAAATAAAAAAAAATGTCAGGCCGAAACCGATACCGAAAAATGTTTTTTATTTTTATTTTTTCAATTTTTTTAAATATTTTTTTTAATAAACTTTTCAATTTTTTATCCAGCCTCCTGTGACAGCGATGTCTCCGTCCACACACCGCTCTGCCGGACTGTGATAGGCGGCTGAGCGGTGTGGGAGGAGAGATGCCGCAGCTCACAGCGCTCTCGTCCTGACTCCTGCAGCGCTCGGCGGCTGTCACTTTCTTTTCTCCCCGCTGGAACAGCGCCCAGCGGGGAGAAAAGAAACCAGGGATGACCCGATGTATCGGCCGAAACATGGCTCTTTCGGCATTATGCCAAAAGTGCCATTTTCGGCCGATATGTTTCGGCGGCCGATATATCGGTGCATCCCTACTTATTTTGTCTGTGCCTGACTTCACCTTTTGAGTTGGAGGTCACCTGAAGTCTATCAGTTGATTCCCTGTCAGCGCCTAACCTCCCACATTTTTTGATATGTATTGGCAATGCACTGCAGTATCAAATAAAGAAGCCACGCAGTTTAAAGATCTAAACAATTAAAGGCTTTGTTATCTAATATTGTGCGCACTCAGTGGCTAGGAGGCAATGTGAGGCTTTCTCTACACCTACAATATTTACAAAATAATTATTAACCATGCTTTGATATCCCTTAGTCCATCCAAAACCAATATTTAAGCTTGAGCTTTACAATACAGACAGTGCAACAGGAACATCCCATGGTTAACAGGAACCTCCAATGTTAGGCAGGAACAGAGCCCAATTTATGTTTTTTATGTGTGTAGTGTTAGATTGGTTTGCACTTGTGGTAATGTGTGTTAAGATAGGCTCTTTAATCACATTAATGCAACACATGCTAGGTTGTATTTCACATATACTGTATAGAACCTTGCCCTAAGCGGGGTGACGTCTTAAATTTAGTTCTGCTGGACTATATCCAGTCAAGCTAATTTTTTTTTTTCCAGACTGTATCCAGTCTATGTTCATTTGGTGTTCCCTAAGCTCTCTGTTATTGTTTGTATCTGCCTGCTGCTAGGTGTGAACTTTCCAAAGAGCAGAACATTCAATAATGCAGAGTTATGAATAGGTGTGTCTCCCTGGCTAATCCCTAGGAGCTTCACGGCCAGTGGTGCATGCTGGGGAAGACATCAATATTCGAGGCTTGTGAGTGTCTCTACTCCCCTGGGCCTCCTGCCTGGAGGGGGTGTGTAAAGGGATGTGCTGTCTGATCAGACCTGCAGGTGGTCAGGAATAAAGACCCAGTTGGGGTCTGCAGCTGTCCTGCCAGTGAAGGAGAAAGCTGTGCCTGGCATAGAAAACTAGGGAGGAACTTTGTCTGTTGGAGGTGCCAGAGAAGCCAGAAGTGGGCTTGGACCTCGCAGGAAGTCTGTTGTCTCGTCTAGGGAATTCTGTGCTATGCCTGCTAACCAGCTAAAGTTCCACAATACACAGTTTTACTGTAATCAGTTTAAAGGCTCTCTGCAGTGTGATGCTGGGAAATTGTCAGTGAGTCTAGAGTCTGTACTGTCCTAGGTGCCTGTAGAGAGACTGGCACCCAACTTTACATTCACATCCCACAACCAGCTAAGGACTCATCCCTGAGGTGAAATGTCAGCCCACCCTGCCTCTGAGCTCTGAAGTCCTTCACTTACTCCTCATTTTCTAAGAGAGGAAAATTGCAGAGACAGCTGGTTAATAGGATGTGTGTATACCACCAATGTATGAATACATTTGTAAATTAGGGCTGTATCTTCTCTGGGAACAGTATAAGTAAAAGACTTTGCATTGCTGATTTCATTAGTATACTAAAGCCAACTGTCATGCCTTATGGTTAAGCTCCCCCCTTTGTCTTCAGTAGGTGTGGCGGGGGTCAGTTATTGGTATAATTTATATTGTTTCCTTGAGCTTGTGTCGATTTGATGTGCAAAAGGGCCACCTGGCTGTACAATCATGTGGTGTTTTGGGCCGGTGTTGACTCGGGAGGAAAATATTTAAATAAGACTGTTCTCGGAGTCAGAATGGAGCTGAACATAAAATTATGGCCACTGTTTTTCAGCTTCAAAGAGACTTCAGTGGCCATCCAGTTACTGTCGTGAGAAAGACGGATGATTGTGTTCTTTGGACCAATCATGGATTCCTCATGTAAGTGAATGGGAGCAACTAGGATAAAGATGAATAGGTAGGGGCCATCAGGGAAAATTTAATTAAGGAATTTTATCCAGAGAACCTCACTGAAATAGACAACAACGCTAAGCCATGACAAGAAGCCATTTTTCTGAGAATGCTTAATCGCCACAAGGTCCTGTTCAATAGGTAATTTGTAGACCAACAATAACTGAAGCGAAGTAACTTTTTAGTGTATCACGTGCTAGAGAAGGGTATAGTATTGTATGCATTAGCAGTCTGTATGTTTATGTATTGTTTTACCTGTAACTAAGTAGTTTGTGTATTTTTGTGTTATGTTTGTGTTTATTGTAAAAGTACGTTAAATACTACTGGGTCAGTTTCCATGCCTTTATTACAAGAATGAGATAAACAAACCGTGGTAAACGTTTGCAAAGCAAAACATAATTGTATGAGCATTCTGAATGGCACACATACAGGAAACAAAATGCATTTAAGCCATAGCTCATCACAACAAACTGGTGTAAATACTGGGTGAGATGGGTTCTGTTGGATTGTCATGACACTAACATGTCACTTATGTGTGACAAATAAAAGGATCTGAATGACCATATGATGTGCTGGTGATACTTACAATTTGTGGATATTATGGTCCCTATGTGTGTTGTAAAGTAGGCACCACTCCAAGCTCACTCCTATGATGGACTACAACCTCATGTTTAGTTTATTAATTTGTATTGGGATTGCAGTCCATCACAGGAGTGAGCTTGGAGCGGTGACTACTTTATAACCCACACAGGAACCATGGGGAACAAAAGTAGCCCCCCTCCAGAAGGAAGGACGGTGTCAGCACCAATTCAGAGATTATTTGAGGATCTACAGCCGAGTGATACACAAATAAGATTAATTTCGGTTTATAGTTAAGGTACTTGAATGTATTTTTATGATTTAACTCCTTATTTTAGCGTCACATTAATGTGTCTAATCATACTTTCCTTACAAAAATTAAATACTTCACTACATTTTAAAGTACAATTTTTGGCTTAAAATTCAGAAAGAATTTGCTCTTTAGAGCCGTAAAAACATTGCCAATGTAAGCTACTGAGTATAACATATATAAATAAGGCTTTTCCACAACAAATAAAGCATGCATGATAAGGTAACAAAAGTTTCTGGTACAGTATCTGCATCTCTGGCAGTGTTATGAAAATGAAACCAGAGAGAGACCTAGAAAAAAGAAAACAGGGGAATTTATAAAAACTGGAGCAGACAGAGCAGTTGCCATGACAACTAATCAGCATCTATCTTTCATTTTGAAAGCTTAACTGAACAAACCAAAAAGACAAGCTGGTTGGTTGCCATGGGCAACTGCTCCAGTTTTAAAAATTTCCACCAATTTGTCTTACAAAAAGAAACAATTTTACAGGTAGGAATTGGCCATCAGGAACAAAGGCTTTCTCTTTGGACCACTCTTTAGAGTACTCTAAAGAAATAATTTATTTGCAGTAGCCGATTGGACATTTGCAAACAAAACAAGCAGAATATTGGCAGCAGAATGTAAGATAGTTTAACAAATGAATCCTATGATAAACAGATTAAAACTAATATTTTGAATAACTCGTGTTTTGTTTTTGTTTGTGTGCAGGGCCATCAGAGGAAAGAAACCAGCCTTATTCATTCCTGTTGTACCACTAGGATTTGTATTTGCATATCAGTATGATATGGGCTATGGAACCCTAATTCGTAGGATGAAAGGTATAAATTAATTTTACTTAGTTTACCTTACACGTGTTTTGCTTGTACTTTAATATTTATGGGATGAGTGGGCATTTGCCATAATGTACAAGTATGCATAGCATACTTGCTTATTGTGGCATAGTTAGCCCTCCCCGGATGATGAAGTGTCCCTGGCCTGCCTTGTTACTAGGGCTGCACCGATACCGGTATTTTGGTACCGAGTAGGAGTACCGCTAATTTTCTTTCGGTACTCGCCGATACCAATTACCGAGTAACGGAAGTCCCATTCAGGAAGCCAGGTGGCGTATAATGACTCGCCACCTGGCTTCCTGATTAGTCGGGCAGCGTGTAAAGACTCGCCACCCGGCTTCCCGATTAACCAGAAAGTCCCCTCTTACCTTTGTATGTCCAGCCTGTCACCCCCTGGGGCCTCTCCAGCCAGAACGCGGCCTTCCTCCGGTACCCAGCCAGAGCCGTCTGGCCGGCCAATCAGGGAGCCGGGCGCCGTGTAATGACGTGACATCCTGCTTTCTGATTGGCCGGGAGCCGGGCAGCATGTAATGATACCTGACATCTTCAGGGTCAGCCACTGGACAGCCACTGATGATGTAACTCCTGTGCATGTATGCTGAAGTTACATTGTCCTGGAACCTGGCTCAATACTTGATAGCCATTAGATGCCAGGAATTAGGTGTTGGTGTACACTGCACTGCAGATATTCTTTGGCAGAGACTGCATGGCTCTTGTGCCAAAAAAAACCTCTACCTTCTAGCAATTTGTTAATAATTGTATATATGAGTTTGATTAGTTAAGTTTTGAAAATGAAAGCTAGAAGCTGATTGGTTGCCATAAGCAACTTCTGCAGATTCTAGTTCTGATAAATTCCCCCCATTGTATTCCTGACATACTGATCAAAATTCCTTTTTTGTCAAAGATATGCTGGACACATTAACACCCTGCCAGGGATATGATGGGCACATGAGTCATACCCTCAGGTACATGCTCAGCAAGGGATACTCTGCAAGAAGCATCTTTTTGTTCCAGGGATGTGTAGAGCATCGTGTGGAACTTTGCTAAGAGCATGATAAGCACTGGGGACATTATGCTATTAACATGCTGTGAACTTTGCATACAAGGGACATACTGACCACACTGAACATATACTACACTCCCAGAGAAATGCTGACAACAGTGAATTCTATGCTAGGGACATGCTGAGTGTGGATCACACTGCCAGGAAACTACTGAGCCCATTGAAATCTCTGCCAGACCCATGCTGAGCACATGCAGCACTAAAATAAGGGCATGCTGTGCTCTAAAACCCTATTGCCATATACTGTATACGCTATATGCTGAGAGTGCAGAGCCGCACCACAGCTGGGACGGATCCTGACAATACTGTAGAGATCCACCCAGCTGGCTGATTGACAGCGGGCTCTGCCTCTCTAGAAGCAGAGCCAGCTGTGCCCGCCCCTCCCCCATCCCTTCCTCCAGTCAGCACTAGAGAAACAGAGAGGGGAGGGGGGAATCCCTGCAGAGAGCAGTGACTGGCAGTCAGAGGATCGGGAACTCAGTGATCGACAGTATGTGTTCGTTGTCTTCCCGATCAGTAGAGCCGACCTGTGACAGCTTCATTGTCACACATCAGCTTGAATCATGAGTGTTTTTCACTCAGCCCATAATTCTCCTTTAAAGGTACTTGAATGCATTTTTAAGATTTAACTCCTGAGTTTAGTGTCACTTTAAGTATAGCCTGGCAACAAGTTCCCGTTTCCTTTAGAACCAGCAATAATCAGTAGTACATAAAAGGGGTTGTTTGCATAACAATTGTCTGCATCACTGAAATTAAAATTGATGCAATGGAAATTGTGATGTTACTTACTGTTTACAAAAAAACATATGCATGTTACATTATGCATACTAAAGCTTAAAACGGGGATCATTTGGCACTATTGTATAAAAGCACCGATACAGGTATTTTGGTACCGAGTAGGAGTACCGCTAATTTTCTTTCGGTACTCGCCGATACCAATTACCGAGTAACGGAAGTCCCATTCAGGAAGCCAGGTGGCGTATAATGACTCGCCACCTGGCTTCCTGATTAGTCGGGCAGCGTGTAAAGACTCGCCACCCGGCTTCCCGATTAACCAGAAAGTCCCCTCTTACCTTTGTATGTCCAGCCTGTCACCCCCTGGGGCCTCTCCAGCCAGAACGCGGCCTTCCTCCGGTACCCAGCCAGAGCCGTCTGGCCGGCCAATCAGGGAGCCGGGCGCCGTGTAATGACGTGACATCCTGCTTTCTGATTGGCCGGGAGCCGGGCAGCATGTAATGATACCTGACATCTTCAGGGTCAGCCACTGGACAGCCACTGATGATGTAACTCCTGTGCATGTATGCTGAAGTTACATTGTCCTGGAACCTGGCTCAATACTTGATAGCCATTAGATGCCAGGAATTAGGTGTTGGTGTACACTGCACTGCAGATATTCTTTGGCAGAGACTGCATGGCTCTTGTGCCAAAAAAAACCTCTACCTTCTAGCAATTTGTTAATAATTGTATATATGAGTTTGATTAGTTAAGTTTTGAAAATGAAAGCTAGAAGCTGATTGGTTGCCATAAGCAACTTCTGCAGATTCTAGTTCTGATAAATTCCCCCCATTGTATTCCTGACATACTGATCAAAATTCCTTTTTTGTCAAAGATATGCTGGACACATTAACACCCTGCCAGGGATATGATGGGCACATGAGTCATACCCTCAGGTACATGCTCAGCAAGGGATACTCTGCAAGAAGCATCTTTTTGTTCCAGGGATGTGTAGAGCATCGTGTGGAACTTTGCTAAGAGCATGATAAGCACTGGGGACATTATGCTATTAACATGCTGTGAACTTTGCATACAAGGGACATACTGACCACACTGAACATATACTACACTCCCAGAGAAATGCTGACAACAGTGAATTCTATGCTAGGGACATGCTGAGTGTGGATCACACTGCCAGGAAACTACTGAGCCCATTGAAATCTCTGCCAGACCCATGCTGAGCACATGCAGCACTAAAATAAGGGCATGCTGTGCTCTAAAACCCTATTGCCATATACTGTATACGCTATATGCTGAGAGTGCAGAGCCGCACCACAGCTGGGACGGATCCTGACAATACTGTAGAGATCCACCCAGCTGGCTGATTGACAGCGGGCTCTGCCTCTCTAGAAGCAGAGCCAGCTGTGCCCGCCCCTCCCCCATCCCTTCCTCCAGTCAGCACTAGAGAAACAGAGAGGGGAGGGGGGAATCCCTGCAGAGAGCAGTGACTGGCAGTCAGAGGATCGGGAACTCAGTGATCGACAGTATGTGTTCGTTGTCTTCCCGATCAGTAGAGCCGACCTGTGACAGCTTCATTGTCACACATCAGCTTGAATCATGAGTGTTTTTCACTCAGCCCATAATTCTCCTTTAAAGGTACTTGAATGCATTTTTAAGATTTAACTCCTGAGTTTAGTGTCACTTTAAGTATAGCCTGGCAACAAGTTCCCGTTTCCTTTAGAACCAGCAATAATCAGTAGTACATAAAAGGGGTTGTTTGCATAACAATTGTCTGCATCACTGAAATTAAAATTGATGCAATGGAAATTGTGATGTTACTTACTGTTTACAAAAAAACATATGCATGTTACATTATGCATACTAAAGCTTAAAACGGGGATCATTTGGCACTATTGTATAAAAAGCATACTTTATTACTGGAAACACTGTACAGAACAGCTGCTGTTGACATAACTAATCTTAGTAAAAGCATTCACTTCAAGGGTCCATTATTATACTGTGTGTGTATATAGATATATATAGACATACTGTATATATATATATTTTTATATATATATATATATACATAATGTGGTTCCGTCGGCTAACAAAGGGGGGAGGAGTCCGGTGATGTCATGGACATCAACATCACCGGACTCCTCCCCCTTCCCTTCATTAGCGCCGGCCAATCTGGAAGCCGGGCGCTGTGTAATGACGCAGCGCTTGGTATTCTGATTGGCCAGGAAGCTGGCTTCATGCTCCCTCGCCATCTCATGACGAGGGAGCATGGAGCCGGCCTCCCGGCCAATCAGAAAGCAGGGGGTCGCGTCATTACAAGGCGCCCGCCTTCCTGATTAGACGCCTCCGGCTGGGTACCGGAGGAAGGCCGCGTTCTGGCTGGAGAGGCTTAGGGGTGACAGGTTGGAACTTACCAAGGAACGAGGGGGCAGACTTTCTTGTTAATCGGGAAGCCGGGTGGCGAGTCTTTACACGCTTCCCGGCTAACCAGGAAGCCAGGTGGCGAGTCATTACACGCCACCTGGCTTCCTGAATGGGACTTCCGTTACTCGGTAATTGGTATCGGCGAGTACCCAAAAACATTATCGCTACTAGTATTCGGTACCAAAATACCGGTATCGGTGCATCCCTAGCTGTCATAGAAAGATGTATCCATGAGAATCATGGGTAGGGAAGCATCCTTTTGTTGTACCAGGACATGCTGCTGCTTCTTGTACAAATTGTCCAATGGACAGAAGAAGAGTACTTGTGGTTAACACCTTCCGGAATGTTAAGGTGTGCATAAGTATCTCACTGTGATGCTCAGACAATGACTGGGCCAACAAGAGCTTTCCTTAAACAGCCTAATCCTCGTCTAGGTATCACAGTGGGCCCTTATGCACTCCCCAAGACCGATCCTGTCATTATAATGATAAAAGACTCTCCCACTTAATAGTCACATTCAGAAAGGCATGGAGAGACCCACATCAATACCTACAGAACAGAAACCGATACAGATCTGTAATAAAGTTTAGTAAGATCCTTGTATGTATGATCTATATAGTTGACCTGGAGAGGATTCCTTAGTGTTTGTTTGTCACAACAAGAATGGAGTTTCAGTTTAAACCTTCATTTTGTAATGCCACACCTTATGGATATAATGGCAAAACTGTCAAAGAGTAGTGTAGGTTTATATTATCTCTGTTACTGTGTACATTAATGAATGAATATACATTTCTTTTTCATTCTAGGGAGTGCAGAGGATATCATTGAAAATGAGAATCATTTACTTGAGTTGCCACAAGGATTGCCATCTTTTGAGTCGATTGAAAAAGCTAGAAAAGCACAAAGAAAATTCTTCGTGGATTAGTAGAATGGACACATATCCATCCAAAGATATAAAGACCCCAATACTTCTTCCTGCCAACTGTTTACACAAACCTTGGGTACTAATTGTATGCTGTACTGTAATGCTGTGGGAAACGGACATACTGAATGAAATACAATACAAGCAAAGCAAAAAACTTGAATTTTAACTATAAGAATCAGGCGGTAATTCTTTATAACAACATCATTAAATCTGTTATTTAAAAGTAATATTCAGAATAATTATTAAATCTAAAAATGCTTTCTTTTTGGAACGTTTCCTTTACTGTGTCTTGTTTTGGCTTGGCTTATTTGGTGTCTCTGATTGTTCAGACCACTCATATAATAATCAGCGTCTTTGCCATTTTTATCATTTACCCTTCATGGACCTTGTTGCTAATATGACAATTATTTTTAACTGTGTATGCATTCTACAAATCCCTGTACAGAGTTGCTGTGCACAAGAGGTAGAAGTCTTCAGCTAACAGAGATGGAGGCTTCTGAACACTGTTGTGGGCTTTAGTGGAGTCAAGCTTGAACATGAATAGTCCAAGTGAGGTTACACAATCTGTAATGCTGCCATTGGATATAGCAATCCAGTTTCTTGCTCTGACACAGTGTAGCCGTCCTGTACAATGATCTACAACCTAGAGCTTAGATTGCTATTCCAAATCCCAGGAATACCAAAGCCAAGGTTTTTTTTTTGTTTGTTTTTTTTACCAAGGCAGGGAGCCCTCCGCTACAAGAATGAGAGCTGGCATTCAGTTCTTATTAACGGAAAAACTGGAAATGAATTACATCTCAAAAGCGGTGGAAAATATAAAGCATACACCCTCATAAGGTTTACAGAAAGATGAGTGCCCAAACACTTGATTGAAGTTGACACCCACTTAAATGAATAAGTTGCTTACAGTATATGTTAAGTGCCTCGTATGTCGATTTGATTTTGACCTGGCTGTCCTGCTGGTTATGCCAGCCTGTCCTAACCTTTGCTCCTTAGGCTAGACAAGTCTAGACTTACATAGGCTGAAAAAGAAAGTGCTTGGAATGCGGTTCTTACTCCTGCCAAGCACCTCCTGAATAAAAATGGTCAATTCATTGCACTGGGCTAAATTGCTTAGTGAACATATAAGTGGTTGGGGGTGGTACAGTGTAGAAACCGAATTACTATTTGCAGAATTCAGCCTGCGGATGCCTATTTGGTAAATTGTTCCCCATCTGAAGGAATTGAAGTTTTGAGTACATTTTGTGAATCCAGCCTTAAACATTTATGACAGCCACCAGCCTCAGACTCTGCCTACTGTTCAACTCTCCTTGAATGCCCTACTCAATGCTGATAGGGAAAACCCAAGGATCTTGACCTGGGAGCTGCTCTTATGGAAAAAAGTTTGCCGAGGTTACTTCTATAGACAGTGTGCTCCATGAGCTGCCTGCCTCAGGGAAAGCAGCATCAATGACTGGTGAGACAAAAGGTCAACTTTCCTGTCACATGACTGTGCATTTGGGTATACATATGGTTGTGTACTGTTGCTCTCAATCTTTATGAACCTAACATTACTTGCTGCTACTGAGAAAAGGCTGGTAGATGTCCATCATATCCAAATTTGTCTAATATACGTCTTAACTTGTGTTCTGGCGTATGGTAACGTAGTTATAAAAACAATCCAAACAATTGCATGCAAGCACAAGGGATCGTGAGCTTGAAATAGGCTAAATAAATTAAATTAAATGTCAACTTTAACACATCAGATGGACAAATAGGTATCTATTTTTGAAACCAGTGCTGTGTGATGTGTGGCTGAGTAATTACTGTAATGAGATCTATAAATATCTTGTGGATTTTAAAATATTTGTCTGGATAATAATGCAGTTGAAAATGCATGTGTACATACTGTTTAGTAAGGTTAGTTTTGGCTGTTCCTCTGTAGTCATCACTAAGGCCCCATTCACACTGAGCGATTTATGGAGCGATTTTTGCAGCGATATCGCTCATATTTCCACGCAATATCGCTCTATGTAGCTTCTCCAATCCATTTCAATGGAGCTGTTCACATCTCGTCGCTCAATATCGCTCAATATCGCTTGTAGCTCGTCGCTGGTAGCTTGTCGCTCCTACATGACCCTTTTTTCTAGCGATTTCGAGCGATATTGCTCCTGATTGCATACAGCCCAATAGGAAAAAGTTGCGCGACAAGTCGCTCAATATCGCTGGTAGCTTGTCGCTCCTACATGACCCTTTTTTCGAGCGATTTTGAGCGATATTGCTCCTGATTGCATACAGCCCAATAGGGAAAAAGTCGCGCGACACGTCGCTCAATTTTCATGTCGCTCAGTGTGAATAGTACATTGTTCACTACACTACACTAGTACACTAAGTAGAACAGAAAGTAGAATATCACTGAATGGTTGCAATACCGCCCAAGGCATACAAAGAATGATAACTCCCCCACTACCACTCTTGGGGGTGATGCAAATATGCCTCTCACACTACACTTTAAGGAGCACTCCTCTCACTCATTATCTCCCTCTGGAGTACTGCGTTTAGAAAATGACTCAACACACCACCTATCTGTGTTATACTCTTTATTGACCTGATAACTGCAGCAAGAGCCCGTTCCTTTTTTTTTTTTTGGAAGAACTTACATCTGCCATAAAACTGTAAAAGGAATCATTTTTAAAAAAACATGGTTCTATTGGTTTAAACTGCAAAACCACAGTTAACTTAAATGCTATAGTCTGCTGACCAGGTTGGGCACCAACTCTCCTACCTCCTGACCTGTTATTTTCCCTCCTTTTTATTATTTTTTTTTCTTAATGCATCTTTTCATATGTTTTACCATGCAATTTGGTTTGATAAAGAAAAACAAAAATGCAGCAAAATGCTCACTAAAAGGCAGTAAAGCATGACAAAACATCTGTAAAAGACAAGCTAAAGTGCAGCATTTTATGACCTTGCAGTGTGAATGCACAAATATACCTGCACCTGTATGTAGATGGATACCCTGTCTATAGGAGCACAACTCTATACAGTACACATATCTGAACCTACATGTGAAAGTTCAGTTGTTTGACAGGCAGTGTATCTAAAAACAACATGGAACCCTCGATGCTTGTGGACTTTTTCAGTTGCCATGGAAACTGGGCTTTGCCTAGCCCTGTCTTAGTGTATGGTTTATATTACAGGATTGTTGGTCTGGGTGTAAAGTATAAAGATGTAACCTCCAGTACCTGTATTAGGCAAATAGGAACATATAACATGTGTTGCTCAAGTCCAACTTTAATGTGTCTGATGGTATTGCTCTCCTGCAGTCACACTCTAAATCATTAAAGGTTCCCCTAGCTGCAGCCTAATAATAACATTGCTTGGCGGTCTATTCATTTACCAGCTACATACATCCCCTCTTTAACCATCTGAAATACGTATATAAAGGTCATGGTCATGTGGTTAAAACCAAGATCAAGGTAGGGTGACATGTGCAGCACCATGGCACCTGCAATCCAAACAGAGGCTAAGAGGGCACCTTCCTTGGCTGTAGGTTGTAGTTGCACTTTAAATACTAAATTGATGTGTAATAAAAGGTGATCAATAATAACCATCATGTATTCATAACCACCTCTAATCTTCTCTAGATGAAGAAAATCCGCTGCTACAAAAGGCGCACTAGACTACCCCAAAGAAGCCCCTCTGGCACTGTTAGATTCTTCTGTTTCAGGCATTTACATCTTTTGGAGACATAATTAGTTATCTGTTTTTGCATTGTCAGTAAAATCTCCTGCAAGCTGAATTACTTTGTCTGGCCCATGTCATTATGTACAGTCGTGTTAAAAAGAAAGTACACCCTCTTTGAATGTTATGGTTTTAAGTATCAGGACATAATAAAAGTCATCTGTTCCTTAGCAGGTCTTAAAATTAGGTAAATAGGAACACCAAAACCATTTACAGCTGTGATTGTTAGCTTGCTATCTTTTCCGAACAGACTGTCAATTGGCTAAATCGCAGTTCGTATCTATGTTGTGTCACAGCTACAATGCTTATTTGGGAATCTGTGCAATAGAGTACTTTGTACCCCTTCTAAACTACGAGTAAGCATGTTCCCCATCAGTCTGACTTTTTTTTGATCAAAGGTTTCTTTATTTTCTGTAGCGACTTGAGGCACTGCATCATAGCTGGTTACTGCTTGTCCTGCACCTGTGACCACTTCTAATTTCCTGGTAGCTTCTCATTTTTTATGCACCGTTGCACCATAGGACCATCCTGTCCAAGGTTAAAGCAGTGCCTACATCTTTTCTTTTCTTCTTTCATACATTGTTTACATCTCTGCAAGTTCCTGCTTTACACACTATTATCTAAAAACCTTGCTGGACCATCTTCATGCTTTCTTACTGAACATATGTTCTCTTTTATGTTTGCTAGAGCAGCAGCCTGCAGTGAAGCATGAGTACTGTTGCCATAATCTACGGTCTCTTATTTTCTGTGCAACACTTGACGTAGCATATTTGGGTCCAATAGTCTCCTAATTAAATAGCATTAAATGTCCCAGGTTTTATGATTTTCACCACAGTTCTGATGATTTCTGACTATGTTTACACCTTCCTTGATCTGTTTCTCAGATGTAGCTGAAAGTAATATTCAGAGAGTCCCTGTGTGAAATATGCCCACCTTTAATTTTAAACTCCTTTCTTGGCAGGCATTTTCCTATGTCCTTTAATGTAAACCCACCATCTGTCAGTTGCAATATGATTATAATCTGTCCTTTCTGAGGGTTGGTCTGCAAGTTCCCACCACACCTTTGGATTTTCAGAGCTGCTTTCTCTTATCAAACACATAACCCATTCTTTTACCTGAACCAGGTATACCACACCTCCTTCTTCCACCACTACATACTACTACATGCAGGTTGTTCTGTGCCCGCTATACAGTACGTACCCTGTGGCCTATGTATTTGCAGCAAAACCCTCGTATTCTGCAATAAGCCAGACTGAGTAAAATCTTGAGGCTTTATTAACAAAACAAGGTGGTGAAACTGGTTAGAAAGAACGTGAAACGTACAATTAATATGTAAAACAGGTAAATACAGTGACAGCTTGTAAATCCAGACAGAAACAAGTCCAGTCCTACCAGCAATGCTGCTTTAGAGGGAATCTAGGCACTTTCCTCCAAACACATGCTTAGGATGGTAGTGGATTCTCTTCCTCTGTAAAATGGAGTCTGAATTCTAATCTGGCCCAATAGAGCTGTGAGTGCATTGTAAAGTCCATGGCGCTGGCCCAGGGTATAAAGCCTGGGCCTGTTGTGATCTGAGCTGTCACATTCTGTGCATTTTTCTGTGAATTCCCAGGATGCACATGTCCTTCTTCACAAGCTGAAGACTGCTGGGAATACAGCTGTTTGTGTCATCTTTGACTAGTCCCAGTTCCATTACTTTTAAGAATAGTTTATCCTCCACAGACATTGCCACTTGATTGTTCTCTTTTGTTCTTTGAAAGACTGTGCACCCTAAATGGTCTTGGTCACAAGCAAAGTTTTCAGTTGGGGGTCCTATAAAGGGATAAGTCAAATGGGTAGCGTATGGTGATTCCTTTATGAGGAAATGATTGTGGCATGGCTGGAAGAAACAGGGACATCCATTCTCTAGTGTACTTGTAAGCATGCTGCTAACAGAGGTAGGTGTGTGCATGCTTCCTAGGTAGACATCTATAATAACACATCATAGGTCTAACTTCTGGGCATAGGGAGCATTTTGAGGACCACTAATCTGAGTGCTTGCTTTGTAATCATGTTCTGGTATCAGTTGCGCTAAGCGTTTCAAGTGTGGGTGGTGAACCGCTGCATCTGGTATAGGGATTTCAAATCTATGACCAGGGATTTGATTGCATTTGATAAGAGTTGGCAGAGACAAGAATGTTTGTCCATCAATAAACCCAACTAGGTAGTCAGATGCTCTCCTGCCTGCCGTCTCTACTAATCTTGCACAAGTTTTTAGGGAGTAAGGAATGCTGAGACCTTTAATGCCAAACATATGAAACATGATTGAGCTGATCCTTCCTCAAGAACCCAGCTTTTCCTCCAGGATGCAATTCCTCCTTGGCATTTCGACATTGGGTATCTGGCGAAGTGACAAATCTAAATTGTATACTGCAATGAAAACATTTGGACATTGGGCCAGATACCCAATCTGACAATAGAGCTGTGAGTGGATTGTAAAGTCCATGAGGCTGGCCCAGGGTATAAAGCTGTGTTGTGATTTGAGCTGTCACATTCTGTGCACTTTGCATTGACCTTACAGTCCTTGGCAAAGTGAGATGTTGATGAGCAGAGGTTGTTCTCCTTCAGGAAGGCTTTGCTGTCCTCCATGGACTTCTCTCTGAATGCTCTGCATTTCAGGAGAGGATGCAGCTTGTGGTGCAAGGGGCACTTTTTACCAGGATCTCTGACCTTTGTCCCGGTGTTAGAGGAACTAGCAGAAAACTAGGATCATTTCTTGTTTTAGCTTGCTGGCACACAAACTCCACCAAAACAGAGAAAGGGGGAAATAGAACATTGTATTGTCTTTTAAATCTGGAGCTTTGTGTGATGCACTGCTCTTGTAAGTGTAAGGTAACTTTTGCACAATGGGGTTGGCCCCTGTGGCTGTGTCAAGGAATGCAAGTCCTTGTAAATCCCCTTCAGATTTGGCTACCTGGAGCTCCATTAGCAAATCACATGCTAGTTAAGTTTCTGATAAGCTTTGTTAGGTATTTTGGGGAAGCTATCAAGTCGTTTGAATAGTGCACTTTCTATTGCTTCTGCTGAGTCATAACAATCATCAAGTCTATCCCAGATCATTTTAAGGCCAGTCTCTGGGTAGTTTATATTTATTGTCCTGATACATCTGGCATGCTCAGCGGACTCATTTCCTAGCCATTTGATAAGGAGGTCTATCCCTCACTATACATAAGGTCTAACAGGGTTATTCACAAAAGGGTGAAGAGTTTGGAGAAGTCAGGAGAAGTGAGCAATCTAGGACAAAATAGCTGATTTGGAAAAATTCTAATTTATCTTACTTTCCAGTTAGGCCCCGTTCACATTGAGCGGTTCGCAAATCGCGCGATTTGCTTTTTGCGCGATTTATCGCGCGATATCACGCAAATGCTTGCATTGAGCAAGCTTGAATCGCGGCTAAATCCACTCCAAAAAGGGTCCCGCTGTAGCGACACACGGCCCGCGACAGCAGGACCCTTTGCCCCATTGAGAAGCATTGGAGAGCGATATCGCGCAGTAAATTGTAAATTGCCGTGATATCGCTATATTACATTAAAATTGCACATATGTAATATAATTTTAATCTACAGAATTTTGGGGTTAATACCTGGGTGTGCACAAACTGGGTAAATGTTGATTTGGAAAAATTACTGGAAAATTGGTTTATCATGTTTCCCTATCTCAATTCTATAATCCCACCAGCACCATATTCTTCACATCTTTAGGAATATAGGAACAGCAACTTCCACAAGTGGGCAGCACCTTGACAGTCAGGGAACACATACACAGTGCGCCTCCCTTGTGTAAAAGTTTTTATTTAAAAAAACAAGATAAAAGGACAATAAATGTACTCCCAAACCAGCAGTCAGTGTACGTCTTGTCAGCACTGGCAAAGACCACAGAACAGCACAGCTTGAACTCTGCAGACTGGAGCTAAGCTCCTTCAAATTGCATGCCAGTTCAGCTTTACACATTTTTGTGGACACGCCTCCTTCATCAGTTTCACTGTCTTTCAATAAAACCTAGAAAATAAAATTATTTGTATACAAACCTGCTACCAAATTAAGGACTTATCTGCCCCCCACCCCTCAAAAAAAAAAAACACATATGTAATATGCTGGGACCTTCTGTGGAGTTTCCACAGCCTACAGTAAAAACATTAATTGTAAACCCTTTTTTCTGTGTTCCCTTCATTGAAGAACACAGTCAGTTATTTAGTAACTGATGAGTATATCTGCCACCTCTAGGACACTGAACACTAGGCACAACACAAAGACGCATTTAATGGCAATGTTCCTACACCATACGTTTAGCAGAGTGTCCTGAGGAAGTAGAACATCTCTTCCCAGCTCTCCTTAGTCAAGACTTTCAAACTGAAAATTCTTGTAATAAAAGCTGC